>NW_015629034.1:182704-193558 GCF_001515625.1 Sinocyclocheilus rhinocerous
ATCTGTAAAAGAAAATCTGCTTAATAATTATGCACACCTGAATATAAGGCGTTTTTCACTTCCAGCCTTCATGAACAATAATATATAGATTATAAGTGATTAAATACAAGATTAATAGTAGTTATAATTATTGGTAAAATGTGCTTGGAAAAAAATATAATCAGAATATCAACTTGCATAATAATTATGCATGCACTGTATTTTTCCTCTTCTGCTGTCGAGGTAATGCAAGGAATGTTGTGATTGGTTGTCAAGGCAGCCAATCAGAATTTAGCAGCCTCGGTCTCTGATTGGCTGGAATTATGGCACATTGTAACGCTGGGTTGTGTTGAGCACGTGAGCTGTTGGCATTTAGCGAGCACTGAGGGCATCAGTTGAGCAAGCTAGTGAAACGTTGCACGCGCAAAAGAGAAGGTCTGCACACATCCAAAAACTTATTTTAAATGCAAAATTGATTTTCGTGCGCTCGAAATACTTTCTTCTTTGCGAGACAAACATTTTCTCCACAAAACTCAGTTCGCGCGCTCAAAATATGATCTTTCGCACGCAGAATTGTGGCAGAATTGTAATCCCATACGAACGCGGCTCAGCCAATCAGAATCAAGGACCGGAACTATCCGTTTTAAAAAGATGTTTTTGCTCTTATTTCTATGTAAATGAGCTCTGTTATGATTGGCTAACATCCTTGTAACGATGTAATTCAAACTACCGTTCATCAGGACGACCCAAGTTGTTTGGCTCTTGACTCTGCACTGCACTGTAAGCTCTTGATGTGTGCTGAGAGCTAACGGTGGTGGCGTGTGTTTGTGTGTAGTTGGCTCTGAGGGCCGGGAATGAGAAGGACGAGGGGGAGACGGCAGATACGGTGGGCTGCTGCTCTCTGCGTGTGGAGCACATCAGACTGCACCCTCAGCTGGATGGACAGGACTACGTGGTGGAGCTGGACTTCCCGGGAAAAGACTCCATCCGTTACTACAACAAAGTCTCCGTAGAGAAAAGAGTGAGAGAATCTGAATATGAGCAGCACTGGTGATATTTAAAATCTTCTTTGGATGATGGGATGTGAGCTCTAAGATGTTCTTCAATATTTATAACCAATATATATGTTGTTTTTGTTGCGGTAGGTCTTTAAAAACCTTCAGTTGTTCCTTGAAAACAAGCAGGCGAAAGATGATTTGTTTGACCGCCTCAATGTAAGACCTTCATACTACATGTCACCGTGAACATTATCATTCCTATAGTGTGCATCTTGTTTAACCCTGTAAAGCCTGATATGTGACCCTGGAGCACTAAAGCAGTCTTAAGTCGCTGGGGTATATTTGTAGCAATAGCCAAAAATACATTGTATGGGTCAAAATTATTGATTTTTCTTTTATGCCAAAAATTAGGATTAGGATATTAAGTAAAGATCATGTTCCATGAAGATATTTTGCACATTTCCTATCGTAAATATATCAAAACTTAATTTTTGATTAGTAATATGCATTGCTAAGAACTTAATTTGGACCTTATTCTACATCCCTAATCCTACCCAATACCTAAACTTAACAACTACCTTACTAACTATTAATAAGCAGCAAATTAGGAGTTTATTGAGGGAAAAGTTGTAGTTAATAGTGAATAAGTGTTCCCTAATCTAAAGTGTTACCTGAAATGAAAATCAGAAAGGAAAAGTTTGCATTCGTGTTTTGTGTTGAGTATCAGTATTTGATATATCAGGTTTTTGTGGCTCATATAGGAGGATGTAGTGAGAATATAGAGCTCATACTCGAAGAGGAAAAAAACGTTCAGTTTTATTTAGAGACCCAAACTGAGCAAAATGATGCCGTTTGGTGCAAATGCGGATATTTATATGGCTGAAATGTAAGGTGAAACTCGCTTGTAATGTAATAATTGAGATTAGTATAACAGACTACTTGCATAAAATGATATAAATATCGGTTGTCACTCTATATCTGCCAATAATATGTCTTAGTAAGATGATATTTAATTGCTTAGTTTGATGATCAAGGCTCTGTAGTTCAAAACATAATGCAATGCAATACAGTGATGACTGAGAGATGAACAAATAAATGTTCCGCAGAAGCCTGATGATCATATTTGATACTTGCTTTTTAAGAAATTATGTTCAAATATGAGTATGTATAATCCAGTAAACCTAAGCTGCTTCATTCCAGTCAACGTTCATCTTGAAATACTACTAATAATATGTTATTCTTATGTTTGCTTTATAAAAAATCTGTATAGATTTCACAACAAAAAGACATGTGAACCACAACCTTTACAATTATACTAACAAGGCTTTTCTTGCTAAAAATGTATAAATGATCAATCAGAGGACAGAAGGCATGAAGTAGATTGTGTGCAGAAGGTTTTTCAGCAAAGTTTTGTTCGTATTGATCATTTAGGGGCCTTCGAATTTTGCATATCAAATATAATACCGCCGGCTTTAAGTGATGTGCTCTGCTCTGTTCTTTAGACATCAATTCTGAATAAACATCTCCAGGAGTTGATGGATGGGTTGACGGCGAAAGTGTTTCGCACTTATAATGCATCCATTACCCTCCAGCAGCAGCTCAAAGAACTGACCAGCTGTGAGTCTGTCTCTCCTCTGGTCCATGTCTGTGTACTTGATGAATTATTTGCTGATACCGAAACAATTTAGCAGTTTCGCTATTTGCATGTGGTATTTTGTTTTTAAATTCATTAAATGACTTCATAACCCCTTCATCCTGATTGTTACAGCTGATGATAACATCCCTGAGAAGATCCTCTCGTATAACAGAGCGAACCGCGCTGTGGCTGTTCTCTGCAACCACCAGAGGGCGCCACCAAAAACCTTTGAGAAATCCATGCACAATTTACAGACCAAGGTACGAGTCATTAAAATCACCATCGGTAATGTGAATTCTGGACTTTTTTGCTGTCGTCAATAAACAAACCTTGTGTATCGGTATTGTAGATAGACGAGAAAAAGAAACAGCTCTCTGCTGCCAAGAAGGAACTTAAAGCAGCCAAAGCTGACGCCAAGACGCTTCGCGATGAGAAGAGTAAAAAGTAAGCAGTCGTTTATTTAATTCTTCTGTTTTCATTTTCTGAAAAACTGGAAACTGATTCAATGCGTATGTATATCCGTATGTATATCAGAGCCATACGTGTTTTCTCTAATAAACGTGTGTGTGGTTTTGTTTCGTTGAGGGCTGTGGAGACGAAGAAGAAGGCAGTGCAGAGGATATCTGAGCAGCTGATGAAGCTGGAGGTTCAGGCCACAGATCGTGAGGAGAATAAACAGATTGCATTAGGCACATCTAAACTCAACTACCTGGACCCACGAATCTCAGTCGCCTGGTAAGAGAAATCTGAGTGTTCACATTGACTTTGGCAAGTTGGACTTCATTCTAGTAGTCTTAACTTTTACTGTAGCATTAATGCAGAAAGTACTAGTGTGGAAATAGTTTTAAGGTTGCATATGTCCCTTCAAAGTAAAGAGGGGAAAAACATGCAGGCGGGAACAATGGGCTCAGGCGGTTTTCCTCTTGTATGTAATGTCCGTGGGTGGGAATAGTGGCGGTTTAGGCCCCGAGAAGGGTCTACGCCTGAACCAGACTCCTGCCTCTGTGTTTACTGTCATCAGCCCACCTTTCGGCTTATTTTTGGAAAAACTCCCTACTATGACACAATGGCCCATTCACCAGTTTCTAAATGGGAGGACTCCTTGTTTTGGAAAAGCGTGGAAGAATATCCCTTTGACCTTTACCTCTGCTAAATGTGTGTTTGTGAAAGGGACTTTCTCCAGCCATGATATCCTGTTTACTATTTTCTTCCCTCCACAGGTGCAAAAAATTGGGAGTTCCCATTGAGAAGATCTACAACAAAACACAGCGAGAAAAGTTTGCCTGGGCTATCGACATGACAGATGAGGACTTTGAGTTTTAAAGCTTTTATTTTATTGTTGTTATTTTGATTAATTGTTTATCAAGGAGATTTAGCACAAGGTAAAAAATACAGAGCAAGCCAGTAGTTTCTCTCAAAATGAGGGTCTACATCAGTTCAGTGGTTATTTGTTTAACCCAAACTGCCTTTTTGAAAACAGAAGAGGGCCTGATACTGAGCCTTGCTGAACACCATGTCTTTATTCAAGAAAGGCTGTAATTGTTTCATATCATGCCTTGATTGTTAGTATCCTTTGGTTTTAGCCTTCAGATTTATTGATGAATTGTATATTTTCATAGAAAAAAATCATGAAATACTGCAACCCCTGCGATCCGTAAATGAAAAATTGTGTATATAAAATTGAGTAAAAATTTTTTTTTAGCTGGCATACATAAAGAAAAGCAAACCGAGGCATTAATGTCATGATGAGGCAATGCAACACAATGCGAATATAGTCTTTTTCTTTTTTTTATGTTTCTATCAGGGATGTACTTTTTTTTTAATGTGTGCAAAGAAATGTATTTTATCAAAAGAATATGATTTTAAGTATAGCCATTATTCCTGTGTATCCTGTTTAGCATTTCTTTTTATTATGAAATTTAATTTCTGTGCATTTGCTATGATATAACAGTTTCTCATGAAAGTAAATTATGTTGCACAGCACTAGTTTATATGAAAGCTGCAATGTCACTAGAAAAATATTATGTATTTGATGTATTAATAGAAATCTATTAGGTAATTTACCTTTTAATTTGAAGTCTTGTAAGGCCCTGTGCACAGTTTTTTAAAAAAGAGTATAGATATGAGAAGCAGCTAGTCTTTTTTAACATTTTATCCATCTTTCACCCAAGTTCACAGCCGTGTTTTATTTTAAAAAGTAAGAAGAAACTTGTCTTAAAGAATTTTTTTTATACCAACCGAGGAAAGGGCCGTTTCTGTAGGACTGCTTTTTTGTGTATTTTAAATGGTTATAAATTACACTGAAGTCATATGGTACCTGGTTAGCGCTCAGACATTGATATAAATGTTATATGCAAGATTAATAACATCATTAAAGACACCTTCATTTTTCTGTAATTTATTGGGCAGTATAACAGTGTAAGCTTGAATGTTGATTTTGCTTTGCGTTATTGTAGTAGGACATTATCAGGTTACACAGTCCTTTTGTGAAGGTTATGTATTCAGTGTAATTATTGACAGTTTAACCGTACATTAACTCTTAGTGTAAGCCAAGTTTAGTTTAAGATTGATTTGGAAGTCTTTTTAATTATTTAGACAGTAATTTAATGACAGAGAAATGTGTATGTAATTTAAATGATATTGGGTCTTGAATGCGGGAAACTGAAGTGAATGAAAATACAATGCTCGGTACTTGGTATGAGACGATATTTGAGAAAAAAAGACTAGCGCCCTATGTAGCAAAAGGACAGATTTACACATGCCTGCAGCATATAGAAATATGGAATCATTTCATCTAAAGAGGGTTTTTCTTGTTAAAATGTTTGTTTATTAACATTATATGCCTAGAATAAAGGTTTTAAGGTCGTACCCACATCCTCCGTGTCTTTTGCTTTGAACGTGTGACTGCGCCGTGAAGGCAGCGATCTGCACTTGCGGCTTTGGTTTATAACCTCTTCCTATGAGCGCATTGTGCAATTGCATGCATGTCTGCTGTCACATTATGCTGCACGCCAGTTTTGATTTGAAGAATATGCTGTTCTCTTGAGAAAGCGTCAAAAAATAAGGTTATGCTTTTAAAGGAGTTTCAGAATCAGAAATCTATTGACCAAGAGAAACTTACAAGGATACAGCTCACCCAAAATGAATGTTTAATGATAAATGCGTTGAAGAGTATAGTAGATAGGCTGTCAATGCATGAAGTGATCAGCTGTTTTCTCACAGAAGTCAACATAATGAAGTCTCCTCCATTGACATCTGGTAAAAAAAAGTTACCCTGTTGTCACTTGAGTGGCGGGTGTTAATTTCAAACCCTGATTTTATATAAATATGAAAATGAGTTGAGTCAGTGCTGTGTGTGCACATAAGTAGACTGTATTGTGTACTGTATGCACATATGTAAGGTGCAAGAGCAACTGAGCCGTTCTGATGTGTAAAGTGCAACGTCATCTTTTTTTTTTTTTTGCCTAGTAGGTGCAGTGTATAGAGCACACTGTATGACAATACAATGTGCCACGATGCAATGCACTTAGCTAGATTTTCATTTCCAGTGTAACAAGGGAACCAGAAGTAGTTTTTAATATCTTGATCAGACTACCAAAATGAAAAAGAAAGAAATAAAAAAGTCAAAAATGCTAAATAACTTATTTTAATATCTTAGCTCTGTACACAGCCACTGTTTCACATCAGAAAAAAAATAATTATGCAGTACACAGTACATACTGAAGAGTTTTACATACTTTTTTACACAAAATAGTAGGCAGTACATGGTATATAGTGTGCAGTATATAGTAAGCAGTACACTAGTGTTGTATTCCTAACATACGCTGTGTCTGAATATGCCTACTTCCATACTATATAGTATGTCAAAAACATTATGCCAAAAGAGTAGTATGTCCAAATTCATAGTATCTGAAAAACAGTAAGCAAAAAGTAGCAATGCAACTGATGCTGGTCGTCACATGACAATAACAACATGACAGGTGTTGTACGTCCAAATTTCATTCACACAACTCATATTCATAATATATAGAACATACTTTTTAACGGTTGTGAAGTAAATTTGAAACTATATGTAGTATCTACAAGGCAGTATGTGATTTCAGACAGTCACCTAGTTCATACAGAAATAAAAATCAAATACTGTACATATTATACACTGTATAATGCAGCAGGCATAAGTGTGGTATTATAGTAGTACGCTATTCCAAACAGCCATAATGCGTACTATTTCACACACTTTAAGAAATAGTGTGCAGTGCACACACTGAACTGTAAGCAACTAGTATTCCATTCTGAACATAACCACATTTTACCGTACCATACTTTTTACACAAAATAGTAGACAGTACACAGTGCATACTGTGCAGCATATAGTAAGCAGTACACTCTTAATGTGTTCCAAATGTTGCCAAGGTCACCTGAGTGTCCAGTTCATACAGAAAATTCAAATACTGTATACACACTGTCAACAACAGTAAGTAGTATTGAAGTAGTACGCTATTCCAAACAGCCATCATGCATACTGTTTCACACACAGTCCATACTGCGCAGTAGGCAGTGCGTTGTGTCTTTAAGAGGCCGCGCGCTGCGCTGTAGGGATCGGCTGGTGGGGGAAGGGCTCTCACACAGCAGCTCATGGCGGAGAACAGCTCTCACTCTCGGCTCGATCACACCGCTCGGATCCGCCAAACCCGCGTCTGATCACGGGCACAGGACGACATGAGCGCTGCTGAGATTGCGGACACACTGGATGTTGAGTTTCTGCTTTTACTGAGTCCCGGAGAGCCAGCTGCGTCCAAACACGGTAAGACAAAACAAACCTGTGTTATTATCATCATCGTTAGATGCTCTAATTTTTCTATTGCATCTCATGTATAGCCTTTCAAATCTGATCGGTGTAGTAAAACCATTTAGGAATGTGTAGATTTTTTTTTATCAATAAAGGATCAGTGATTTTTTTGTGTTTTTTGTTTGCATTGGTTGCATCTGTATGAAGTGATCTTATTGGTTGTGTTTAACTAAATAAGATTAGATCAACTCTATTTACACACACCCGACTTTAGATTACTGTGTATACATTAAAGAAATGATACTTGCGGTCTGTGTTGTTCATTTATATGTTATAATAATAATAATAATAATCCATGCATTTTCACCTATTCACCATATATTATTTCTGTAGTCTATAATCTGCCTATATGACCACCAGTAAATCCAAGTTAAATGGACACATGTGGATGCATCTTACATGTGTGTGTGTTTTCATAACTGATGTAAATGCTGCATACGCTGCTGCTATGTCATAGTGGGGTTTTGTGATGTTTCTAATGCCCTTTTCTTCCTTATTTTCGTAGGTGTCGTCACCAGGCCTGGGAGGCTGTGAGTTATTGGGAAAGGAACTGAAGAACAAACAGGGGAAATGGCTGCGACCGCGGGCTTCTCCTCCAACGGACCTGGACCCTGGACGCTGAGCGACACCGAGGTGAACAATCTGTACCGGGATCTGGAGCTGGGCACTGTACTGACGCTCTTTTACTCCAAAAAGTCCCAGAGGCCCGAGAGAAGGACGTTTCAAGTCAAGCTGGAGACCAGGCAGATTATCTGGACCAGAGGAACGGATAAAGTCGAGGGCGAGAGTAAGTTCTGCCTTGTTTCTGGGTTGGTGGATGCTAAATGAGTGCTTGGCATTATGGGTTCAGAGATGGACAGTTTGGTGTGACATTGTATGACATAATTCATAACCACAGTTTTGGTTTTAAATGTGCCATTAGCTATTAATAAATATGCTTAATAAAATTCATATTTATAAAAGCATATTGTGTTTATGCTACGCACCTGCGTGAATTACACAAACCAGCACTGTCAAAGACCTTCATCCACTTATTCAGCAGTTTATTTTTAGTTTTCTTGGTGGAAAATGACTGGTGCACATTATGTACGGTTTCTTAATTTGACGTTTGCGTAAAGTATAACAATTTGGGTTTCTAACAGCCTCAAAATGTGCCTTTAGCCCTCCGGGTTCTCAATGATTTCGGTTGGCGGACCGAATTGAATTGTGATCATGTTTGGTAACTGTAAATGCTTGTGTTTTGGGCCAGCAGAAGGTCTTGGTTGTGTGCTGACAGGTTTAACTGTAGTGTACTGCTCGTCTGGGCTCTGATTGTAGGGCAGGCCCATCTGCGGCGGGGTGTCTTGCACACAGCTGCGCTACGGATGCACCAGCCACACTAAACAGAAGAGAGAAAACACCCAGTGAGCCTCAGCGAGGTGTAATTGTGCATCTGAAGTAGGGCTGTGCAATATATCGAAATTATCGAAATATCGCAAATGTACATATCGCAATATGCATATCGCTACAGCTTGCAATATTTGGGGCCATGAACAAAAGACAAAGAGAAAATCACTCACTGCTCTTACCTAAATATAAAATCAGTGCATATTGAATTCAAAGAGTAAATACTATGCAGTGTTTTATTTTTCCTTTTTATTATTCAGTTCCTAAACTCATGTTAAAATGAAATTATTTAATTAAATCGTAGCATTTGTGAATTTACAATTATGCTTAATTATGATTTTTAAATGGGTTTAATATATCATGCAGCCTTGGAAAACAGACTAATAATGTGTTTTATGGATTCTCGTCCGTGAAATGCACCACTTCCAGTATTTTGCCGGTTAGTCGACGCGAGCAAAATTAAGTCGAGGATTTAAAAAAATCAAATAGTCAAATAAAATCGACGAATCGCGACAGCCCTAATCTGAAGTTAAATGTGACGTTCTTAAATCAGACCTTTAGCAGGGCTGCTCTGCTGAATGTAAGGATTTAACAAACAGATTGTATATTTGGCATGTGAGGTTGTTGAAATAATCGACATTTAGGTGTGGATAGTTGGAGTAGGGTTGGGCCGATAGAAAATTTTATATTTTGAAATTGTAAAAATCGTAGCTTCATCAGAATGAGATGACACTTGGTGACTTTTGTTGCATTAGCTATGTGAACACACTCAAAAAAAATCATGCACATGATTCGGATATGTTAAAGGGTCAAAAAAAAAAAAGTCACACTTGGCTCCTTCCCGGTCAAAAATGACCGACATGGGAAATGAATGGGAAATACTAAAAAATACAACTCAGAGAATCTTTTGGTGGTACAAACTGCAAATCAGCCACTGTGCAGAAAAAAAGTTCACAGCAATCAAGGGGTGACACTCTAAAATATAAAGAGTGCAAAATAGACACACACACATACAATGTTTGATTGTAAGCATAATGCAAAACCTGATATTTATCTAACCAAAAATATCTAAACCGTGACATAAAGTAGTCTTTTAGACTGTCTAAAAATATATCTAAAAGCAAAATACAGAAAGTATGTCTAAAAAAACAATGGGAATCCATTTATGGAAAAATAATAATTAAATAACTAAAGTATATTAATTCTTGTTGGGAAAAATAGCTAATTAAAACTATAAATATTGCATAATATCTTAAAATCCCCTCAAAATTCTATATAATAATCAAAAAATGTTATTGAACAAAAATGTATTAAATTGATTTTCCTTAAAAGAAGTTACATTTCAAGGCTTCGGTCACTTTTGACTGCGAAGGAGCCAAGTGTGACTCCCAAACGAAGAGGACCAGAGGGTTAAAGCATTTTCAGTTTGTGTATGCTTGTCCGTTGCAGACTGCGTAGAGCTGACGTATAGATTTGAACTTGCACACGCGCTTGGTTTGGTCTTCATGCTGAAGTGATCGTGCTAATTCATTTCTTTATTTTGACTGATAATCAGTGTGCCGCCCCGTATCAGCATGCCAGATAAGCTCACTTATGAATCGTGCGGTTGGTTTGTAAGCCAAGATGGATCTTCCCACAGCTCGCTATACTCCACGTTCGGATATCACAGCCGTTAATAAAGCTCCCCGTAACCAAAGATATATTCGCGTGTTTGGACAAACTACTGCGCCTTTGATTGTGTCTGTGAGCTTTCGCATTTTCATTTTATTGTATTTTCCTGGATGTTCCTGTGGTAAAACTCTCTTAAGGTGTGTGTGTGTGTGTGAGAGAGAGAGAGAGAGAGAGAGAGAGAGACAGGAAGAGTCTCGGTCTCGGTTGTGCCGTGCAGTCTTGTGTTTCCTGCTGCCCTGTTTGGAATTGTCAAGCGGTTCTCTTGCACCCAGCCTGAGCTCCTATCTCAAGCCAACTGCCTTTGTCCTGTGTGTGTGTGTGTGTGTGTGTGTGTC
>NW_015629034.1:193616-193847 GCF_001515625.1 Sinocyclocheilus rhinocerous
GTTTGAGTGTGAGAGTGCGTGTGTGTGAGACTCTTAAGGTGTGTGTGTGTGAGAGAGAGAGAGAGAGAGAGAGAGAGAGACAGGAAGAGTCTCGGTCTCGGTTGTGCCGTGCAGTCTTGTGTTTCCTGCTGCCCTGTTTGGAATTGTCAAGCGGTTCTCTTGCACCCAGCCTGAGCTCCTATCTCAAGCCAACTGCCTTTGTCCTGTGTGTGTGTGTGTGTGTGTGTGTGT
>NW_015629035.1:0-774 GCF_001515625.1 Sinocyclocheilus rhinocerous
GAAAGGAAAAAATGAAATCGCATCATATGACCCCTTTAATACTGAAACATGGCTCCAAGGGGTTAAAGGCCTCCTGAAGCAAGTCGATGTGTATTTGGAATAGAAATATCCATATTTAAATCTTTATAGACCATAATCTTTAGCTTCCATTAACTGACGTATGCATGTCCATGAGAGAGTGGCTTTCCAGCAGATGACGAGAGGCAACGAACGCAGACACGCAGAGTAGAGCGCAAAACAAAACACCGGTCACGATTTAGAAGTACAAAACAAGGATTTGTAAAGAAAAATGTCACAGGATTTCAATATAAGCCGAGGAGACTGGTTTTCCTTTGCTAAATAAAGGAAACTTTGCTTCTCTAAACAAAACTTGGTTCTTGTGAGACTAACATTCTCACCGAAGCATATGCTACTGTTCATATACATATCAGCTGGAACGCCACTGTCTAGTGAACACACGTACCAGTTAGCAGGGGTGTGAAGTAATGAATTACAAATACTCACGTTACAGTAATTAAGTAGTTTTTATCAGTAATTGTACTTTTTTGAGTAGTTAAAAAATTGTGTACTTTTACTTTTACTTGAGTACATTTTAAGTGATGTCTCGGTACTTTTACTCCGCTATTTTCCTCCGTTTGTGGTGGTTACATGCTTATTTAAATTTTATTTTTATCCATCAACGTGATTGAATAGAGTTAAGGTAATTCTGCTTACTAAATGATTTGTATATATGCTTGCCTATCTACACGGCCTGAAATTTGGTGAATTTGGTGT
>NW_015629035.1:3237-6261 GCF_001515625.1 Sinocyclocheilus rhinocerous
GCTAAAACTGGCACCATTTTGGAGAGAAATGGGCTCTCATTTTAACCCATATCATGGTGTGTGATGCTGAACTATGAGTTGCTAATGGTGTTTGTATTTGCACTGTTCTAAACAAAGTCTCAGTGGCCTTACACAAACTTTGATTTAAATGGGGATGATTGTACTGAGAATAACTTTCATCTTTTCTTCAACTGAATACCGTTTTGATGTATTTTAAAGAGTTCACAGTCAAAACTTAAACTGCTGGATGATAGATACTCTTCATTCTTTATGACAAATAAGATATTGGGAAGCAAATTTAAAAATGATAAATTCAATTTGGTTACGAAAGGAGAATTAAAACTACTCATTTGCGGTTACTAACGTATAGAAAGCAATAAGTACACAACATAAGATGCATACAAAATATCTGCAGTGCTTCAGGGAAGTGGGTTTAAAGAACATTTGGGGCAGAGACTCCTATTGGCAGAAAAATTTATAGCACCATGGGCAATGGACTTCACTTAATTTAAACGGAGCTTAAACCAAGTTCACAGTAGGTCTCTTTAAAGGTAAAGTTAATTTCCCTACTCAGAAAAGGGAGCTTTTCCTTCTAAATAGAGAATAGGTACAGTAGGACTACCAGTTTCCCCACACTTACAGCACATTCAAATTGGTTAAACTAGACAGGATAACAAGAAAAGGTTTCTCCATTTATTGAAAACCAGCTGAAGTCTTCGGTCGCTCTTGAACCATTACAGGACCGAGTGAGGCATTGCCTTCCCACTGAACGCCTAGAAAAAGCAAATACCAAAGTTAAGTAAAGCACTTGAAGTGTCAAAAGCAATCTTAAAATAGCTACCTACCCCCAAAAGGAGCAGCATTTCCTCCATCAGGACCACATGTTGAGTCACAGCAACCACAAGCCTGGTGGTTCCCATCAGCAGCAAGCCACCTGCAACAAGAAAAATCAACACGGCACCTTCAACATTTTCTTAAGTACCATGAACATACCCATTGGAAAAGGAACAGGATTTGCGGAGAGCATCACTGGGTGCAGAAGCAAGAGTTGCCTTCACAATACACGTTATGTAGATCTGCAAGAGACACAGGTAAGACGTCACAAAACCAAAGCAGTTGGGAAGAGAAGTCAAATTCATTCAACAGTACGCACAGAAGGACTGTATCCTCCCTGGAACATGAAGGCCTCCAGCTGGAACCGGATCTGGTCTTCCTGGGTTCGAGGCATGAAGCGGGAGCTGGAAGCCGTTGCCTTGGCATCCACAAAGCACCTGATAAGAATTGACAAAGAACTCAGTCATCTCTATAGCATTGAGTCACTAGACCTCACCCTAATTCTCAGGGACAAAGTTGTGAAAGAGCAGCTGCATGCATAAAGTGCCATGACCCGTGCTGCCTTCCAATGTGGCTACTTACACGATGCCCTTGAAGTACGTACTCTTTGTGAAAAGGTACAGTTTTGGGTGTGTGGTAGAAGAGTAGGCCAGCTTTGGGACAAGCTCTCACGTCATACAATTGCATCTTTAACGGACCTCTGTCGTATAGTTACACGCACCCTTTCACTAAACTGACTTGTTAAGTGAAACATCATGATCATCATGAACATCCTCCACATTGCACTTCCTACTGTATTGAGAGAAAAGTAGCACATTGATCTGCCAGCCATGGGTCTACGCGGAGAACCCTGCTTATTTTTGCATGAGCAAAGTTAATGGCCAAACGGATGTTTATGAAAGGTTAGATAAACCTTGTCAGACAAAGTCTGAAATTTCCTGCGTAACCGGGTTTCTTGAACACCAAATCTTTACAAACGGTTTACAATAGACCATACAATTAAATTCTGGGTTTTTTTTTTTTTTTACACGTGTACCTTAAGATACTTTTGTACATCAGGCTGTCCTAGAACGGAATCACTCAATTCAATCTTGGGACCTTGTATTGACTTTGATGTAGCAGCACAAATTCATTATACAACACATGTCTAGGGTTAGAAACTATATTCTTGGCCACTATTAAGGGGTTCTTACAGTAAGATAAATAACCCTTCAAGATGTTGTCCTACCATCTTTGAACCAGTTTTAATTTGGTTGACATTGTGGCACAAGAAATACAACACTAAATACTTGTTGCCAGGTTAAATGTGGATTAGTAACTAAACCCTTAATCTAAAATCCTCTACTTAACCATTAGCCTCACATCCACCATGTTTGTAGTTTCTTTATTCAGGTTTGTGGATCTGAACCAAATCTTTCACCAAAGAGCAACGGTTTGTAGGCAATATTTGCCATTAGAATGTACACGGACCCACACTTAAAATCTGAAATGGACCATCCGGGGACTTTTGGCATACTCTAACATACAATGCTTTGGAACACTTATTTTACTCGCGTACTATTTAGGATGGACATTATGAACATTGGGATGGTGATTCTCAGTGTTGAGAAACAGCACCTACCAAGAGGAACTAAACACCTTGTCACTTGATAGTTGACTCACCCTAATTCTCAGTGACCAAGTGGTCACAGAACTCACTCAAGAATAAAGTGACGTGACTTTACCCATGATTCTCAATGAAGGAATATCTCGGATGAGCATTCACATCAGGTACTTGGGTGGCCACACAGCGGTCCACAAACACACGCAGTGGGACGTGGTTGTACACCTTCACAGATGCCTCAATATTAATAACATCACCCAGGAAGTACAAGTTTGAAGGCCTCTGATAGGACCAGTCATCTGCAAGAGGAAAGAACAGTTTAGGCACAGCCTCATTCACAAGGCTTAAATCTAAAGAAACTGCACAAACCCATCATGAGCTTCAGGGAGAACATCAAGACTTCCTCGCCAACCTCCGTTGAGGCATAAGGGACCCAAGTTGGCCTCAAAGCATTACTGCTCACATTATAGAACCTGCAGTTCAAGGAGGTACCAAATAAACACTCTTCCAGTTGCAACAACAAGAAAGTGCTGAAAGTCACATCCAGTCACTTACCTTTGATAGTGGCATTGAACACCAACAACTGC
>NW_015629035.1:20591-22214 GCF_001515625.1 Sinocyclocheilus rhinocerous
ATACTGTTCTAGCCTGTATGCATGCATGCATGCATGCGGTAATGTGGATTTTTGTATATTCCTTTAATAATTCAAGTAGTCTTAAAATGCACAAAATAATGTTTTTTTTAAATCATGTGCCATAAGCATAGCTTTATCCACAATGGATAGTAAAGACCTTGTTTTGATGATCGTGCGTAATAAATTATAAATCATGATGGTGTACTCACCTTACTGTCTTAATTAAGGTGTTGTTCATCCATGAAGTCATGAATGAGAGACTTTGAACTCACGTTAGTTCCTGATAATTCATGAGATATTAATGCATGAAGTAATGCATAATTCACACATTAATTTATGCATGAATTCATGGTAATTCATGTTCCCTTACCGTAAAGTGTTACCGAAAAATGTCACAAGATTTCAATATAAGCCGAGGAGACTGGTTTTCCTTTGCTAAATAAAGGAAACTTTGCTTCTCTAAACAAAACTTGGTCCTTGCGAGACTAACATTCTCACCGAAGCATATGCTACTGTACATATACATATCAGCTGGAACGCCACTGTCTAGTCACACGTACCAGTTAGCGGGAGCTAGAGATTACATTTTATGAAGTTATAAACATGGATATTGTTTCAAATACACTTCGATTAGCTTCAAAACCCTTTAACCCCCCAGAACTGTGTGGACCACTTTATGGATGGACGGTTTATTGGACAACAATTGAATATCACCCATTCACTGCCATTATAAAGCTGGGAACAGCCAGGACAGCTTTAAAACGTAAAACAGATTATAGGCACAAGAAAGTCCTACACCTATGATGTCTTCAGTAAATTATGGGGTAATTTTCAATTTTGGATTAACCATCCCTTTAATACCAGACAACATTAGGTTTCAATTTGTGGGTTCTGAGAGTTTGGCACACCGCCTATAAAACCGAACTTAAATGAGATGCATGCCACTTGCCCAAGTTAAAATGCTTGAGACTGTAACCCAACTGAAGGTGAAAAAATCCAAAAAGTGGGAAAAGCAGTTGAAAACTGGAAGTGCGTTTCTTTTAACATACCCATTGATCTAAAAGTATGCATGTACCAGCAGGTGTATTGGAAGCAAATTTAAAAATGATAAATTCAATTTGGTGACGAGAGAATTAAAACTACTCATTTGCGGTTACTAACATATGTTGTGTACTTATTGCTTTCTATAAGATGCATACAAAATATCTGC
The DNA here is from genome assembly GCF_001515625.1 of Sinocyclocheilus rhinocerous. Classification (NCBI taxonomy): domain Eukaryota; kingdom Metazoa; phylum Chordata; class Actinopteri; order Cypriniformes; family Cyprinidae; genus Sinocyclocheilus; species Sinocyclocheilus rhinocerous. The sequence goes on from NW_015629035.1 coordinate 21,802, forward strand.
AGTGCTTCAGGGAAGTGGGTTTAAGAACATTTGGAGCAGAGACTCCGATTGGCAGAACAATTTATAGCACCATGGGCAATGGACTTCACTTAATTTAAACTGAGCTTAAACCAAGTTCACAGTAGGTCTCTTTAAAAGGTAAAGTTAATATTTTCCTACTCAGAAAAGGGAGCTTTTCCTTCTAAATAGAGAATAGGTACAGTAGGACTACCAGTTTCCCCACACTTACAGCACATTCAAATCCAAATTGGTTAAACTAGACAGGATAAGAAAAGGTTTCTCCATTTATTGAAAACCAGCTAAAGTCTTCTGTCGCTCTTGAACCATTACAGGACCGAGTGAGGCATTGCCTTCCCACTGAACGCCTACGAAAAAAAAAAAAAAAAAAAAAAAAAAAAAAAAAAAAAAAAAAA
>NW_015629035.1:22338-32609 GCF_001515625.1 Sinocyclocheilus rhinocerous
AGCACTTGAAGTGTCAAAAGCAATCTTAAAGCAGCTACCTACCCCCAAAAGGAGCAGCATTTCCTCCATCAGGACCACATGTGGAGTCACAGCAACCACAAGCCTGGTGGTTCCCATCAGCAGCAAGCCACCTGCAACAAGAAAAATCAACACGGCACCTTCAACATGTTCTTAAGTAGCATGAACATACCCAATGGAAAAGGAACAGGATTTGCGGCGCGCATCACTGGGTGCAGAAGCAAGAGTGGCCTTCACAATACACGTTATGTAGATCTGCAAGAGGTCACAAAACCAAAGCAGTTGGGAAGAGAAGTCAAATTCATTCAACACATAGTACGCACAGAAGGACTGTATCCTCCCTGGAACATGAAGGCCTCCAGCTGGAACCGGATCTGGTCTTCCTGGGTTCGAGGCATGAAGCGGGAGCTGGAAGCCGTAGCCTTGGCATCCACAAAGCACCTGATAAGAAATGACAAAGAACTCAGTCATCTCTGTAGCATCAAGTCACTAGACCTTACCCTAATTCTCAGGGACAAAGTTGTGAAAGAGCAGCTGCATGCATAAAGTGCCATGACCCGTGCTGCCTTCTAATGTGGCTACTTACACGATGCCCTTGAAGTACGTACTCTTTGTGAAAAGGTACAGTTTTGGGTGTGTGGTAGAAGAGTAGGCCAGCTTTGTGACAAGCTCTCACGTCATACAATTGCATCTTTAACGGACCCGTCGTATAGTTACACGCACCCGTTCACTAAACTGACTTGTTCATGAGAATCATCAGGTTTCACTTAACATCCTCCACATTGCACTTCCTACTGTATTGAGAGAAGTAGCACGTTGATCTGCCAGCCATGGGTCTACGCGGAGAACTCTGCAAGTTTTTGCATGAGCAAAGTTAATGGCCAAACGGATGCTTATAAAAGGGTAGATAAACCTTGTCAGGCGAAGTCTGAAATTTCCTGCATAACCGGGTTTCTTGAACACCAAATCTCTACAAACGGTTGACAATAGACAGACCATACAATTAAATAAATTCCGGTTTTTTTTTACGTGTACCTTAAGATACTTTTGTACATCAGGCGGTCCTAGAACGAAATCACTCAATTCAATCTTGGGACCTTGTATTGACAATTTGATGTAGAAGCAAAAAAAAAAAAAATCATTATACAACACATGACTAGGAGTTAGAAACTATATTCTTGGCCAGCCTTAAGGGGTTCTTACGATAAGGAATAACCCTTCAAGATGTTGTCCTACTATCTTTGAACAGATTTTAATTTGGTTGGCATTAAGAAACACTAAACGCTTGTTGCCAGGTTAAGTGTGGATTAGTAACGAAACCCTTTATCTAAACTCCTCTTTAACCATTAGCTGCACACATCCACCCTGTTTGTGGTTTAATTTTTTTTTTTAATTCACGTTTTTAGATCTGAACCAAATCTTTCACCAAAGGGCAACGGATTGTTGGCAATATTGCCAGTCGAGTTTGCACAGACCCACGCTTCAAAAATCTGAAAGAGACCATCTGGGGACTTTCGGCATACTCTGACATACAATGCTTTGACACTTATTTTACTTGCATACCATTTAGGATGGACATTATGAACATTGGGATGGGGAGTCTCAGGTGATGAGAGCACTTACTAAAAAGGAACTTAAAAAAAAAAAAAAAAAAAAAAAAGACACCCTAATTCTCAGTGACCAATTGGTCACAGAACAAACTCAATAAAGTAACATGACTTTACCCATGATTCTCAATGAAGGAATATCTCGGATGAGCAGTCACATCAGGTACTTGGGTGGCCACACAGCTGTCCACAAACACACGCAGTGGGACGTGGTTGTACACCTTCACAGATGCCTCAATATTAATAACGTCACCCAGGAAGTACAAGTTTGAAGGCCTCTGATAGGACCAGTCATCTGAAAGAGGAAAGAACAGTTTAGGCACAGCCTCATTCACACGGCTTAAGATCTAAAGAAACTGAACAAACCCATCATGAGCTTCAGGGAGAACATCAAGACTTCCTCGCCAAACTCCGTTGAGGTATAAGGGACCCAAGTTGGCCTCAAAGCATTACTGCTCACATTATAGAACCTGCAGTGCAAGTAGGTACCAAAAACACCACAATAAACAGTGCTGAAAAACCACATCCAGTCACTTACCTTTGATAGTGGCATTGAACGCCAACAACTGCACGATTGGCACGGGAAATCGGAGTTCCAGCAAACGCCTCAGGAGGGTAGGTAAGAGCAAAGGTGTAGACAAGCTCATCCTCAGTCATCTGTAAGAGATTGAAGTCGTTACCATGAGAGTTGTCCTCTACTATTAAAAAGGGTCAAAAATAAATAAGTTTTAGCAGCCATGCCATAGAACCACTTCTGGTTACCCAATAGCAGCTTCCAGTGAGCAGTTCATTTAAAAAAAAAAATAATAATAATTAAAAAAAAAAGGAATGGAAAAGTCCATGTTAAACATTCAAGTTACAATTGACACAAAGAACCTTTTTTTTTTTGGTGTACAAATCCAGTAAGATTTAACAGTTCTTACCATCAGCACACTAATTGCAGTCCTGTAGTTCATATTCAAAGTTGAGCACCCGAGAGGTAGAGTCCTCACCGACAACAGGACAGCCTCCCATAGACAAACCAGATGGCTGGATCAGTTGACCATTGCTAAACAAATCCTTCTTTACCTCCACAAGAACACGGTTCTCACCGCATTGAACAGCCACACTACTGGGAGTCACAGGTTGCCTCAACTGGAAGTCCACCGCTAACTCACTTTGCACCTCTGGAACGATGGGAAAGCTCCAATCCAAAGGCTTGACTGGACCCTGCAACAGCTGCTTCTCCTGAAAACCAAGAGGCTCTTGCACAAATCTTCTGGAGTCCAGACTCTGAAACTGAGAAGCCTTTTGTAAAGGATTCAAGACCCCTTGAGAAGAAAGAGCAGGACCTCTGGAAGCTGGATCTGATTGCGGCTTCATGCTGCTTGGACTTTGACGGTGTCTCAAACTTCCCCATGCACTCCTCAAGTCAAATGCCACAATCACAACCAACACTAACACACCTTGCAAAAGACCCATCCTGACAAACGTTGACACAATACCCACCAGTGCTAGGCTTTGCCATTAAGTACAGCTTTGAATTTATGTGGCTCCTCCCCTTTCAGCTTAATTGATTACCTTTGATTCTCCTCTGGGCTTGTAGAGTTTATGCATTAGCAAATGAGAATGTTCTAGTGTCACTAGCCAATAGAAGGCTTGATATGGATCTGAGGTTTTCATCTACACTCATTCACAATTTTACAATTAAACTTTGACAGTTTGTCTATGATAGACAGTTAATGTCATTTAAAAAGCACATAAGACCACACAAATAAAAGAGATTATTCATAAATAATCTATTTTTAAGAGTTTTAATATATTATTGGAACAAATTTGGAAAAATTTAGCATTCCATCACTTGCTCAGCAATGGATCATCTGCAGTGAATGGGTGGCATCAGAATTAGAGTCCAACCAGCCTTCATCAAACAGTGACAACGTCATGGGTTCGATTCCCAGGTAATGCAAGAACTGATCAAATGTACACTGTTAATGCAATGTAAGTCTCTTTATATGAAAGCATCTGTCAAATGCATACATGCAAATGTAAAATCTTTATCATTTGTTGTTTGATGCAAAACTGGCAAAAACTTATTTTGTTTAAACAACACCTTCTTATAGCTCAAATAATGACATGGTTATGGGTTTGATTACCAGAAAAAAACTTGTGAACTCTCCAAATGAGTATCATTGTACATGCACTGTTTTTTTGTTTGTTTTTTACTCAAATAATTGCAACACATGCCCTATATGTAGCTTCATCAAACAATGGCAAGGCCACGGGTTTGATTCCCAGGGAATGCATGACCTAATAAAATGTCCACCTTCAATACAATGTAAGTCCCTTTGGATAAAATGATCCAAATGCATGAATGCAAATGTAAAGGCTTGTTCATCATAATCATAATTTGATGTTCAAGCCTGGTCTTTTAGGCTTACATACGTTTTCAGATTTTTTTCACAACCATGAAGAAAAATGTAGCATATGAAGGGGACAAGGTTTTATTAGTCAATCAAAATTGTAATAATTTTAAAATATAAAACAAAATTGTAAACCTAAAATAAACGATAATCATGTTCCAAAAATAAATTAATAATTAATTCATGATTTAATAAATTAATAATAAGTCCTATATTTATTGAATATTATGTCCATTATTTATGTCCATCAATATTCATGGACATACATAATTTATGCTTTTATCCTAATGTGACTTACAGTGCATTATATATTGTACCAGTTTTCGTTCCCTATAGGATTCAAACCCATGAACTTGCTGTTGCGAGCGCTATGCTTTACCAAGTGAGTTACAGGAAACTTATAAAAGGGAAAGAAAAAGATTAAAAATCAAGTAAATATAAAGATGACTGTGCAGCTGGAAAAAGGCCCCTAACATATAAATATAAAACCAATAGCAAAATGCATCCTTTTAGTGTAGCAAGACATTCTGAGGGCATACATATTTGAAATCATGTTTTTATAAATAAAATAAACAGATTACCCATTCTGTATTTTTTGCTTTGTTAGTCTTTGTTGTTTTTAAAGTGCCATTAGCATCATTGTAAACTATTGTAAATGTGTAGTTTTCTGCATTATTCCCTACACCAGCTCAATGAAGATCTTTCCCACTGTTAGTATTGTGGGTAAGGGATAGAGGGAGTTGGACAGGCGGTCTTTATTTCAGCACGCTGGCACAGACGACGGACCCCGGCCGCAGCTGTCAATGTGTGTGACATTGATCTCTGTGGCTTGAGCTCAGCCTGACCAGAGGAATTTTGTGGATTTCAGTGCAGCCTCCATTTATAGTTTTCCACCAGAAGTTTAGCTTTTCTACTACGACAGTTTCAGCATTTAAATCTGGGCTATTAGCTATAAGCCTTTTATATAAATTATCCGAATTAGGGTAAAAGGAAGTATACTGTATGTAGTATGCAAGGCAGTTATTTATGTCACATCTCTGTGATCTTCTGGTCTCTAGATGTGGCTCATGCCTTTCAGTGTGGGTCTCAGGGTTATTATAGTTAACTAAAATTTAAATGAAACGTGTATATATATATATATATATATATTTGTGTGTGTGTGTGTGTATGACTCATTTATTTAGTTCAACTTGATGTACTAAAATAACTAAAATGTTAATAAAATCTAATTAAATTGATTACTATACATCTCAGTGACAAGTATATTCAAGTATCTCAATGACACTGTGTCATTTTTATAAATTATATTAAATATAAAAAACACTAAAAATTATAAAAAATAAAAACACAACATTTTTAACTTTAACTAAAAATAATTCAAAATATTAATAAAAAGTATAGTTACTGTATCGCAATGCCACTAAAGTATATTAGATATGAAAATTAAATATTCAATATATTATTAAATATTAAAAATATAAAACATTCACAATACATTTAAAAAGTGATAAAAATAACAAAAACACAAAACAAAATTAATAAAATTTGAACTAAAATTGAAATTAAAAAAATAATTCAAAATATTGATAAAATCTCAGTGGCACTAAAACAAAACACTGGTGCATCTGTGAGATTTTTTCTCCTGTGTTACGGTCAAGCAGGTGAAAGTGGCTACATCTGATCACTTCATAAAGCAACAGCACATGATCTGAGGAATCATTCATGTCTGGAGCCCAAACGCTGCAGGACGAATCCTAAAAAAAACGTTTAACACTTAGTGCTAGAGGTCTGATCACATCACTAACATTAAAGGCAGGGTATGTGATTTTTCAAAAACACTTTAGAAAACTGATTCGGGCCGAATAGCAAAACAAACTTGTAGCCAATCAGCAATAAGGGGCGTGTCTACTCGTGATGTGGAGGAGAGAGCTTTCAGTGCATGGGACGGACATTAGCCGAGCCGGGCGACAGAGAGATAGAGATGGCGGATAAAAAACAAAAGAGGAAAACGTCTGCGGAACGATAAGGCAAGAAGTAGGACCCGTGTAAATATCGGATCAGCTTTCCAGCGCTGGAGAGAACTCAAGGAGCGGAGGCCTGCGATCGGACGCCGAGGTTGCTTTGTTTCTTCTCAATAGGTGAGTAACACCGTGTCTATAACAGCTAAAGTCTGCCTACACTGGACGCGATCAAACGACTGTTGAAAACCATTTGAAATTTGTGTCAGCTGCCACTGAACCCGGGCCGGCAGCAGTTTTCTGTCGGGGATTTGTTGCCCGCGCCGCACCGCTCACGTCCGTAGACACGGTGTAACATTGGTTTTGCTTTGTTTCACAGAACTAATCGTTGCCTGGGTTGCGTACGTATATGTGGGGCGGAGCTATCAAAATAGGGGCAAGACCCTTTTGGGGTAGGGGCGTGTTTGTTTTGGTGATTTCAAATATCAACATTGGCTACCAGAAATCGCTTACTCTGCCTTTAAGCACGAGTAACAGTTATAGTGATACTTGCTTTAGGAAACACATTACTAATAATGACACGATACTTTCTACTAGATACAGCAGCTCAAGCTCTGTTCTTCTCATTAAACCGGACAGATGTTTTTCTGTGGTTGCTTTTGGGTAGGAAATGATCACAGATGATTGTGGCTACTGCTAAGAGAATACAGTGTGTGAATTTGTCAAACATTTGCATCGGCAGAAACTGGAATTTCCTGCTCTTAGAGGAAAAATAAGCAAGATTTAATGCCATTCAAGCATGCATTGAGCCCTTAATGCCATGCAATGTCCTAAAATGACATACAGTTATTAAATAGATAATCTCGGTTTTATAATTTCCCATCATTCCTCATCATAAACCACTTCCCCTTTCCTGATAAACCACATACAGCATCCAAAAACACAAAAGTCCTGCCTATTTTTTTTGTTGTGCTATAATTTATAATTAATGTCTATATCTATATCAAAATCTATGTTCAATAAACAGAGCAACAAATAGTTGATCAAATAGTTGTGTGTATATATATATATATATATATATATATATATTAGTTGTATTATATTATATATTATATTTCAATTATTTATATTTATATTATGTTGTTTTGCATTAGAGATGAAATGTGATTAGAGGTGAAACAAGGGCCTCAACACCAAACGATATGTCTGGCGGAAATCCAATACAGCTCAGCATCCAAATAACAGCATTCCTGCAGTAAAGCATGGAGGCGGTGATGTCCTGTTATGGGGTGTTTCTCTGCAGCAGGGACTGGAGCGCTCATCAGGATAGAAGGAAACATGGATTCTTGAGGAAAATCTGCTGCCCTCTGCCAGAAAGTTGTCATTGGGAAGAAGGTTTACCTTCCAACATGACTATGACCCAAAGCACACTATGACCCAAAGCACACAGCAAAACTGTGCACACGGTGATTGAAGGAGAAGAAGGTGAATGTCCTTGCATGGCCTCGTCAGAGCAGACTTAAACCCCACTGAAAATCTGTGCAATGACTTGAAGACTGCAGTCCACAAATGCTCACCATCAAACTGAACTGAACTTGAGCAGTTCTGCAAAGAAGAGCGGGCAAATATTGCAAAGTCAAAATGTGCAGAGTTACAGAGTAGATAGTAGAGACAAATCCTAGCAGACTAAATGCTGTAATTAAAGCAAAAGTTGGTTCAACAAAATACTGACACAAGGGGCTGATCCTTTTTCCAACTCAGTGATTCCGTTTTATTTATTTTTTTATTTTTTTCTGGCATGTTGGTGTTCTATCTTTCACTTGGATATTATAAGCTGCACTGATATTATATTTCAATTATTTGTATTTATATTATGTTGTTTTGCATTAGAGATGAAATGTGATTAGAGGTGAAACAAGTCAACAGCACTATGATTATCAATGCTTAGAAGCACAATGGAGTCTATTAGTAAGAAGTGGAAGGTATTTGGTAAAACACAGACCCTCCCTGGATCAAGACGTCGCTCCAAACTGAATGAAAGAGCCGGAGGAAACTGGTCAGAGAGGCGACCAAGAGGCCGACAGCAACTCTGAAGCTGCTGCAGGAATTCATGACAAAGAGTGGTCATTGTGTGCATGTGACAGCAATATCACAAATTCTCCACAAATGTGGCTTGTAAGGGAGGGTTGCGAGAAAAAAGCCACTCCTCAAGAAAAGCCAAATGCAGAAATGTGGCTTGTATGGGAGGGTTGAAGAAAAAAGCGGCTCCTCAAGAAAGGCCACATGCAGTCAGACTGAGCTTTACCAAAACACACCTTGAAGATTCTGAGGCAGATGAGACTAAAATCGAATTATTCGGCCTCAACACCAAACGATATGTCTGGCGGAAATCCAATACAGCTCAGCATCCAAATAACAGCATTCCTGCAGTAAAGCATGGAGGCGGTGATGTCCTGTTATGGGGTGTTTCTCTGCAGCAGGGACTGGAGCGCTCATCAGGATAGAAGGAAACATGGATTCTTGAGGAAAATCTGCTGCCCTCTGCCAGAAAGTTGTCATTGGGAAGAAGGTTTACCTTCCAACATGACAATGACCCAAAGCACACAGCAAAACTGTGCACACGGTGATTGAAGGAGAAGAAGGTGAATGTCCTTGCATGGCCTCGTCAGAGCAGACTTAAACCCCACTGAAAATCTGTGCAATGACTTGAAGACTGCAGTCCACAAATGCTCACCATCAAACTGAACTGAACTTGAGCAGTTCTGCAAAGAAGAGCGGGCAAATATTGCAAAGTCAAAATGTGCAGAGTTACAGAGTAGATAGTAGAGACAAATCCTAGCAGACTAAATGCTGTAATTAAAGCAAAAGTTGGTTCAACAAAATACTGACACAAGGGGCTGATCCTTTTTCCAACTCAGTGATTCCGTTTTATTTATTTTTTTATTTTTTTCTGGCATGTTGGTGTTCTATCTTTCACTTGGATATTATAAGCTGCACTGAGTAGATACAGCTGGATAAAACAAAAACTGTGTCTGTCTTCATATCAGGCTGCAAAGCAACAAAATGTGATTATTTTAAAAGGGGTGATAATTTACTATACCCACTGTATGTATATTTGCTTTCCTTTGTCTATTTTAAAAATGTGGAAATTGAAATTATTAAATATCAATGTTCAATGAATTGTTAAACTAAACCCATACAGAACAATATATATATTTCTTTTTTTTTTACGTTATAATACAGGTAACAATATATTTAAATTACATTTTATTACTACTATATTGAAAATATATAGCTAACGTCCATTGTAGCTTTTTCTTCTGCTTTTTTTTTGTACATTTTAAAAGGTATATATTTACATGCATTTTCCCACCTTTTTTTTTTCAATGTACTAAATAAAAATACTGCAGTAAGAATATAAAACAGTTTACATAGTTATACATGCAGTATGTTGTTTTGACAAATTCTTGTATTGCATTTGAGCTGTGCATTTTATCAGTATGAATCAACAGATACTTTCAGTTTTATCATGTCTCATCACAAAAGCTCCAGCACTTCCCCTTTCCTGATAAACCGCAGCGTTCAGAAGCACCGACACTTGCAGCAAAAGTCCTGCCTAGTTTTTTCTGCAGTAAATTATAATTATTATCTGTTTCAAAGGCTTTGAAAGAGCAGGAGGTTAATGAGTCAGAGAGCGCTTTCTTGTGGTCGATGCGCCCCATCCTGCGTGAGGCTCAACACACGGTGCTCGGTGGACAGTATCTGCTGCATCTGAGTCCGGCGCAGCACGCAGGGGCTGCAGAGAAGCATTGCAAACATTCCCTTCTAATTGTACACTTGTTGTCTTCAAAGGACAGAAGCTGTAGCCTAAGATTCATGGAATCTGGGATACAACAATAAGCCACACATCCGTCCAGCCCAAAGCCGCAGGCTATTTAAAGATAAAGTAGGCTGTAGTTTTTTGCCACTAAATGAAGCACCCACCCTTCCGCCGCGCTACATATTGGAAACAGATGCCGTCGGTTGTGATGCTCAGCTAATTTTTGTGGATTGTGATTTTTTTTCTTTATTTGTATTTTTTTTGGGTTGCCTAAGCCAGTGTTTCCCAACCTTTTTTTAGTCGTGGCACCCTTTGGAAATTTAAAAAAACTTGTGGCACCCTACAAAATAAATTTTGTCACAATATTTGAATTTCTAACTTCGATATGATAATTTGAAAAGTATAGATATTCGGTACAACAGGGAAGAACTGCAGAATATAATGTCATACAGATATTTTTAATATT
>NW_015629035.1:32842-34004 GCF_001515625.1 Sinocyclocheilus rhinocerous
TATTGTAGACAGAAACAATACTGTACTACATCGATGTTTCCTGTCGGCTCAATTTTTGAGTGGACGTTGCTGTTCCAATTCACATGAACGGTATATGAGTGGAGCGACTGAGCGGAGCGCACACGCATAGAGCGGGATAATACGCAGAGCGTCACACCACGTGAAAGTGAAACCTGAGCGGTGAACTCATTTTCGGCAGCCGAAATTTCGGTGCATCTCTAATTATTGGCGACATCAGAAATGGATATTATATAATAGATGCTTTTTTGAACATTTTAGCAATTTAAAAATATTAAAAAAGGATTTTTTTACACGGCACCCCTGCTCTCGACAGACGGGTGCCACGGCACCCCAGTTGGGAAACACTGGCCTAAGCCAACAAACTGATAACCATTTATAAAGACAATTCATTCCTGAACACACACAGTTTAGCACTGATATACTGTGCAACAAACAGAAATGCAAACATAATGACTGTTTCCAAACAGGTCGCCATTAGTCCCGCCTCCAAACTCACGCTATTGGTCAATGTTAGAATTTCAGTACTAAAAAAAAAAATCACACTTTTTGTTTAAGAAACATGAATTGATTAATATTTTGTTTGAATGCCACTATTTAAGAGAGAATGTTTTGTACGTGGCAGACTAAGACATGGTTAGATTATAGTTGAATAACTGGAAATAGCTAAAAAAGAAAATTTTATCTAACAATAATTGCAAAGTAAAGCAATACAGGTTTATTGATTATATGATTAATTGATCAGTGTTCAATAAATAGTTAAACTAAACCCATACAGCACAAAACATAAATCTTTAATATATTTTATGTTAAAATACAGGTAAAATAAAATGTTTCATTATATTAAATTATTATTAATATATATTTAAAGTCCATTGTAGTTGTTTGTTTGTTTTTTTATTTATTGCATTTTTTTTAAACGAGCTGAAACCTGGTAATAGCAATAAGATTAAAGATCAATGTTTAATAAATAAAGTAAACCCATACAGCACAAAAAAACACTCTTTATAGGCAAATTATTATGCTAAAATACAGGTGGAAAATATGTTTAAATTCTATTTTATTATTATTTAAATTGAAAATTAAAATTGTACTTTTATTTTATATATATATATATATATATATATATATACTGTATGTATAT
>NW_015629035.1:34107-39760 GCF_001515625.1 Sinocyclocheilus rhinocerous
TATATACTGTATGTATATATGCATGTGTATATATATATTATTATATATATTTTTTTTTGTATATTTAAAATGTGGTGAAATGTGAAATATATGACCAGAATAAAATATAAATGTTTTTTGATATATAAATGTTTTTTATCACCAAGTAATACAGTTAACTGGACTAATTGTAATCTGTTTATTGACATTTTACAGTGGCTTTGAAGGCAGCTCATCCAGTAAGCATTAAGGATCTGGCGAACTCTCCCTTTAATAAACTGCTAACATGCATTAAGAACATCAGGCTGAAATGCATGACTGATCTGTCTATCAGCAACTCTGCATTTCTCTTTCATTCAGTCTAAGATGGATTCGCGGCGGTGTTTGATGTCTCAGCTGTGTTGTGGGCTTTGCTACTGTGAGACGCTCCCTACTTATACCATAATTACTGCATCTGCTCTGTATTTAAAGATTTACAGTGGCTTTGAAGGCAGCTCATCCAGTAAGCATTAAGGATCTGGCGAACTCTCCCTTTAATAAACTGCTAACATGCATTAAGAACATCAGGCTGAAATGCATGACTGATCTGTCTATCAGCAACTCTGCATTTCTCTTTCATTCAGTCTAAGATGGATTCGCGGCGGTGTTTGATGTCTCAGCTGTGTTGTGGGCTTTGCTACTGTGAGACGCTCCCTACTTATACCATAATTACTGCATCTGCTCTGTATTTAAAGACCTCCAACTCAATGTTTTGACAACTTTATGGCCACACTTAACTGTCAGCGAAAGATCTGAAGTGTTCAGAGACATTTTTAGGGGGCAACAATCAGCGCCTGCAAATTTAAAGGCATCAAACACGTAATTTGGTTGCGCAGTGCATTAATGCAAACTTTCAGATGTGAAACAGCTGCCATTATCCAGTGGTTGATATCTTTTCAAATTAAGGATCCTCATTAGACTTTGAATGCATGTCTTTCCTTTCCTACGGAACAATTTATAATACTTGTGCTAGATGTTTGTGCTGCTGTTTTCCCACCACAATGATGTCACTTCCTAGAGGATGATGCCACTGAGGCTTGTGCTAGTTCTAGGGACACAGGAAAAAACATATAAACTGATTATCAATTAAAACAATATTTCCAAAAAAAAAAAAAAAAACATTACATTTTTTAAACAAATTTTATAACTTGTAATTATTTTTATTTGTTACAGTTTATTATGAATCTTTTATATGAAGCACTTTGAATTACCATAGAATTACCTTCTTTTTTATAGTATTTATTTTTAAAATAAAGAAACGGCAAGAATATGTACTAATAAATAAACAAGTTTTCAGTTCAGATCAGGGTTATTATAACTGACTAAAAATAAAAGCGTTGAAAAAATGTTACTAGAAATAAAATAAATGTTAACTGAAATAAAATAGAATAAAAAAAAATGGCCCAATATATTATAATATTATAAAAATGTATTATTATTAAAAATATATATATATATTTCAGCTAGTTGCCAAGGCAACATTTCTCATTTTCATTTAGTTTAAATTGATGTACTAAAATAAACAAAAACTTAAATAAATAAATAAAAATGACTAAAGTACTTTTTGATCAAAGATAAATAAATAAAAAAAATTAAACCAGGACTATATCTTAATATATAAACAAGTTGTTAGTTTACATCAGGGTTATTATAGATTACTAAAACTATTTTTTTTTTAAATAGTCAATTGAAATAAAATAAACTTTAAGTGAAGTAACATTATATTATAATATTATATAATTTATTATAATAAAATTAATTTCAGCTAGTTGCCAAGACAATATTTCTCATTTGTATTTAGTTTAACCTAATGTAGTAAAACAACTGAAATAAAAATGACTAAAAAACATAGACATTTAAAAAAAAAAAAAAAAAACTAATAAAAATGACCAAAGCATATATCACAAATTATTAATAATTAAAATGAAAACAGAAAATCTAAAAACAAAAACTAATTCAAAATATTAATAAAAACCCTAATAATATCACAATGGTATGAATATAACACTGGTTCACATTAGAATGTGAACCTGGGGTGTGACAAAAATGAACATCCACTCAAATCAAAAAAGTCAAAATTAGGATTCCTCCACATGTTTACCTAAAAGTGATACAATTGTTATGCTGATCATATAATTTGCAATAGACTGTATTAAATTAGAAAAAAAGCAAAATAGGCACGTCACAGGTCACCTCCAAAAAAAGAAAAAGCACAATTAGAAAGTGTCAGGCTAATGCAACTGAACGTAGTCGCTCCATTCCATCACACACGGTTTCTACACTCAGTCCAGAATTATCTTTTTGCAAAAGGTTGAAAGGGAAGATCTGAATGAAAGGCAAGGATATAATCACCGCTGCATGTGATGCAACCCATCCGAGGATTTACAGGCCGACATGTGAGGGCAAGCGCGTTTTTACACCGACAGAAGAAAAGAAAAAGCTGCCAATCTCCGAGACGTGAGGAGGACATGCTGGACTCTAAAACAAAAAGACAAGCATCCATTGTATCCAAACCCACACGTCCCAATGCATCCTGGGACACGCAATGTGGGCAAGGTGTGTAAACACATCAGGGCGTGCTGTCATCGCTTTCAAGTGTTGCTGATGAATACATTATTAAAATAGCCGAGGGAAAGTACATCTCCTGAATGGGCCGCTAACATGCAGAAGCTTGAATCCCGCAGTGGCACTGTACACACACGTCCCGCTCAGGACCACAGGCAGGTGTCTGCGGCCAGAGGGCTTTGGGAGAGCTGCCAGATGATTTTGTTTAGAAAGACAATAAGAGCAGTGAGGTTTCGGGTTTCTGAAGATGCAAACTAAGACACTGCGTCTGAGCAGCAGAAGTTGGGAGTTTTGCCCATTGTGTCCATAAAGAATAACTGTTAGCCAAACAATACGCTTATTATGGAGAATGCGTGTGTTTTCCTACCACGTTCGGTCACAGGTGGGAAGTTTTGTGTGATATTTGATGGTGTTCTCTTCCTGACTGTGTGTGAGAAATTAATGTTGCTTTTCAGAAATACAGCACTGCTCAAAAGTTTGAGGTGGGTAAGATTTTTTAATGTTCTTATGCTCACCAAGACTGAATTTATTTGATTAAAAAAAAACAGTAAAAATTTGAAATATTATTTTAATTCAAAATACCTGCTTTCTATGTGAATATCTGTTAAACTGTAATTTATTTCTGTGATCAAAGCTGAATTCTCAGCATCATTACTCCAGTCTTCAGTGTCACATGATCCTTCAGAAATCATTCTAATATGCTGATTTGCCCCTCAGGCAACATTTCTGATTATTATCAATGTTGAAAACAGTTGTGCTGCTTCATATTTTCATGGAAACCATGAATTCAAATAGAAAACAGTTGTTTGTAATAATATTTCACAATATTACTGTTTTACTGTATATTTGATAAAATAAAAAAAATGCAACCTTGGTGACCAGAAGAGACTTCTTTCTAAAACATTAATGCTGATATTATAATCAATGTTGAAAGCAGTTGTGCTGCTTCCTATTTTTGTGGAAACTGTGATATATTTTTATTTGCAGGATTCTTAGATGAATAGAAGGTTCAAAAGAACAGCATTTATTTGAAATATAATTTTTTTTGTAACGTTGTAAATGTCTTTACTGACACTTTTGAACAATTTAATGCATCCTTGATGAATAAAAGTATTAATTTATTTTAAAAAAATAAACAAAACAACCGAAAAAAAACCAAAAAACTTTTAAACAGTAAAAAACAGTTTATATATTTCATAGCTTTCATTAAAGGAAAACGGCAATGCATTTTCTCACCTCATATTGTTACAAATCTTTGGATTAATTTGAATACTGTTCACATTGCTCTCTTCTCCACACAACAAAAATGAACATTCACTGATGTTGCTGAGATCCTAAAATGACAAAAAAGCATCAGGAAAGTAGTTTATATGACTTGTGCATTATATTCAGTCTTCTGAAGTCATACAATAGCTTTACGTTTGAGAAACCCAAATATGAATCATTATTTACTGAAATGCTTCCCCTAGTTTTGAAATTTCATTCACATTTGAACATCTTCATGACATGAAGATGCACCAGATGTGATATCAGTAACTGACCTTGATAACAAGCACCAATTAAATGACTAATGTTAGGGAACATCATTCTAGCTGAGGTTGAAGAGCTGAAGATCTTCAGCGTGAACTCTGGCTCAGGTCATGAGGTGAGCGTAGGAGTGGGCATGCAGATGTTTGTGGATGTGGTTATGATTAAGCAGGTCCAATGAGTGAGCGCTGCACAAAAAATGACCATATTCATAATAGCTACCGCCAAAACACTGTAGTTACACAGTTATTGTTTACTGTGAAACCACAAATTTAAAAAGGATCTCCTTTAAACCACATTAGACACATTCCGAACTTTATATTATAACCACTAACCGTGTTAGGTACTAATATACTCTTGATGTGACATTTAAACAAAGATTGCACCTGAAATAATTAGACGTTGACATTGTTATGGATTAACATCCACCAAAACCTATAAATCACTGTAACATAAACAAATACAGTATATTCTGCATTTACAAAAGAGCACAGTTGTATTAAATGCAAACAAATGTATTAAATGCACTTTGAACATGGGTTAAAATATATGCACTGCGCGTACAGTACTACAGTACATTGAGTTAAATGAAGAAAAGTTCTGACGAAATGGATCAAAATGAAGCAATGCTGCCCTCTGTTGAGTACAGGAGAACACAAAACACTGACCGTAAAGAGAACACCAATATAAACCAACTGACATTTCTGTCTTATGAAATGAAAGTTATATAATAAACAATATTATATGTTTTTATTCAAAAGGTGGACGGCTGAATTACTCTTATGTCTGAATGTTATGAAAGTTATGGAAGTATGGATGACCTATACATGAACAAATACTTTTTTGGTCATGCTTGTCGCAGTCTGCAGCGGGTGTGCCCAGGAGGGCCACCAGATGACTGTGTTCTGGGAGCACATGGCTTGTGTTGTGTTTGTCTGTCGCCATGTGCTCTCTCCTGTCTATTGTCTTGCCCCTCCCATCTTGTTACCTCGTTATAGTTTAAGTTGATCCACCTGTGTCTCCCTCGTTACCAATATAAACCAACTGACATTTCTGTCTTATGAAATGAAAGTTATATAATAAACAATATTATATGTTTTTATTCAAAAGGTGGACGGCTGAATTACTCTTATGTCTGAATGTTATGAAAGTTATGGAAGTATGCACGACCTATACATGAACAAATACTTTTTTGGTCATGCTTGCATTACTCCTTGAGCTCTAACGTATAGTTTAAATATGCAAACATAATCTCATGATAACTATATTGGCATTCTTTCAATTTAAGTGAATGTAAATTAATATAAAATGCCTTTAAAAAAAACGTAATAATATTAAATATTATATAAAATATTAATATTATATATTTTTATAATATATAAATATATATCAAAATGCTTATGAAAAAATATATAATTAATATATAAATATTTATAAATAAATGAATACATACATACATACATACATACATACATACATACATACATACATACATACATACATACATACATACATAAATAAAATGCAAATAATCAAGGGTAAA
>NW_015629035.1:39770-43043 GCF_001515625.1 Sinocyclocheilus rhinocerous
CCTCGTTATAGTTTAAGTTGATCCACCTGTGTCTCCCTCGTTAGCCTCCTCGTTTGGTTCCCATTTATTCTCCTTGTGTCTGTCATCCTGTGCTGATCCGTCATTTCTCATTGTGTGTGTTTCGTGTCTGCATGTGTGCAGCTTTTGTGTGCAGCGGGGTGGTTTGAGTTTATTTTTTGTTTCATTTTTATTATCAAAATAAATAACCATTTCTCCTGCACTTGAGTCCTCGCTTCATCTCCCCGCACGCACCGTGACAATGCTTGCATTACTCACTGAGCTCTAACATATAGTTTAAATATGCAAACATAATCTCATGATAACTATATTGGCATTCTTTCAATTTAAGTGAATGTAAATTAATATAAAATGCCTTTAAAAAAAACGTAATAATATTAAATATTATATAAAATATTAATATTATATATTTTTATAATATATAAATATGTGTGCAGCGGGGTGGTTTGAGTTTATTTTTTGTTTCATTTTTATTATCAAAATAAATAACCATTTCTCCTGCACTTGAGTCCTCGCCTTTAAAAAAAACGTAATATTAAATATTATATAAAATATTTATATTATATGTTTTTATAATATATATCAAAATGCTTATGAAAAAATATATAATTAATATATAAATATTTATAAATAAATGAATACATACATACATACATACATACATACATACATAAATAAAATGCAAATAATCAAGGGTAAAAAAATTTAAAACCACAATCAGTCTAAAAGGTCAAAAATCATTTATCAGGACCACATGAAAATCAGCATCTAAAACACCAGCTTAAAAGTAAAATTATTGAAATTTATGAGTCAAACCCTTAATGCAACATTTTAAATACATCACACTACACTGTAAATGTTTTATCAGTTAACCTAAAACGGTGGATCACATGGAAACAGTCAAAATTTAGAAATATGTAATATTACTAAGTCAGTCTGGCTACATCAAATGACCAAAAAGTGATTTCAAGGGTCAGATCAGTTAGAAATAGTTCCTTAAGATCACAACTGCAAACTTTCACCTTTTGCATGCTATTTACACAAAAACACTTCATTTAAAACCACCCATAGTGGGAAAGAGAATCCCATCATCACAGCACTCATTAGTCAAGTGTTATCAGGAGACTGTCAGCGAAAAATGCAGGAGGAATGACGTCTGTGCAGGGTGAGCATGGTGCCAGGTCACTCCCTCACACACACACTCTCTCTCTCACACACACACACACACACACACACACACACACCTAAACAACTGATTAACAATTTTACCTGCTGACACCTTCGATCATGTATTTGAATCTGTAATCTTAAACAGCTCATCAGATATTTAACAGAAATGCAGATGTTGAGCAGGATGAACAGACATGAGTGAGAGGGAAACTATGGCCTGGTTAAATGTGTGAAACCTCATCAGATACGAGCAGCGTTCACCGCTTTACTTCCTCCCACTCGATCTCTGCATTCCTCAACTCGTCCTGAGAAACTCACACTCAAACGCGACTGTTTCTGACGCTTTATGCATTATAAAATCCTGAGACTGAGGCTGAATTTCTCCACTGAGACGGATGAAGATCTGTGTGAGTAAATCAGAGACTTCATTGTGTTCACAGGAGCAATATAATGAATATATATTGAATATAATGCAAAGCATTCACCGCTTTACTTCCTCCCACTCAATCTCTGCATTCCTCAACTCGTCCTGAGAAACTCACACTCAAACGCGACTGTTTCTGACGCTTTATGCATTATAAAATCCTGAGACTGAGGCTGAATTTCTCCACTGAGACGGATGAAGATCTGTGTGAGTAAATCAGAGACTTCATTGTGTTCACAGGAGCAATATAATGAATATATATTGAATATAATGCAAAGCAATGCAGAATGTGTCTGAACTGAAGTGGATAGTGGACAGTCACGCTATTATGTTTCATTTATGATGCTGAGAGTAGAAATTATAAAGGAAACTCTGGATTTTTATTGAATGCAAATGTAACTAACTTGTGAATGGTGATGGCAGAACACTTAGAAATGTATTAACTTGTAAAGTTGTTCAACTTCTTCATTAGCATGTAAATGATATCACCTATGTTTAGACGCTCAAAAAAAGTATGCATCAGCATTATTTTAGTTTTTATTAATAGTTTGCATTAGTTTTTATTTTTATATTTTCTGTATTGATTCTAATTTTAGTTTAAGTTTTTAGCAATTTTGTTGTCTGTCATTTTTATTTAATTATTTTTTTTAAAAATATGTCTATATCGCTTTTATTTATTTCAATTTTAGTTTTAGTTATTTTAGAAATGTTGCCTTGGCAACTAGCTGAAAAAAATATATGATTTTTATTTTATTTCAAGTAACATTTTGTTGTTGTTGTTTAAGTTTCAGGTATAATAACCCTGGTATGCATTATCCAAAAGTGTTATGAGAAACATAGTAAACATCACATAGTGGTTTTCAGTTTGAAGCAGTTGTATTCTGATTCACTGACCTTGAATTTCACATCTGAGTTATATTTCAAAGACAATGTTGGTGGCAACATTATATCCTGTGGAGAACAGTTGAAACAAAATTGTATTTCACTGTAAAAAAAAAAAAAAAAAAGTTACTGCCTTAAAATTTTAAGTCAAATTTAAGTCAACTTTTTAAGTCAGTCAACTTAAGTTTATCAACTTTAAGTCATTTCAACTTAAATTACATTAAACAGATGATGCAAGTGACGTCACACTATGTTGTGATGTTTTTCTGGACTGCTGTGTGTGTGAGAACACAGGATCCTCCAGCATTAAACTCCAGCAGCGTTGAGGACATCAGCACTAATGCAACATCACCACTCTGTCTTCCCATCGGAGACAACCCCTACCCTAAATGTGGTATGAAAATGCATTGTTTTATATATATATATATTTATAGAGAGAGAGAGAGAGAGAGAGAGAGAGAATGCGCTACTACTATTGAAAACTATAGATTTTTTTTGGGACTGAAAGAATGTTATGAAATTAAAGGGGCCATATGATGCGATTTCAAGTTTTCCTTTCTCTTTGGAGAGTTACAAGCTGATTGTGCATAGATAAGATCCCTGAAGTTCCAAAGACTAAAGTCTCAAAACCAAAGAGATATTAGCCTTGTCCAAATACCCACACTTGCAGTCTTGGCCACTTGAGAGCGCGTGCGCGCGACAGGAAGTAAGTGTGCAAGTCTGTCCCATGTCTTCAAAATGCCAAAGTGCAGTGCCCTTAATGGATACTAAATCCACCC
>NW_015629035.1:43143-68562 GCF_001515625.1 Sinocyclocheilus rhinocerous
GTGTGTGTGTGTGTGTGTGTGTGTGAGAGAGAGAGAGAGACGGGGTCACATCAGAGTGGAGTCAGCTGTCTTAACCGTGGCTTGTGTACTGCATCATCACTGTGTCTGTCACGCGACTCTGTTGCCCTTTCGGGCTTGAACTGATGGTAAAACTAATGACATTATTAACTGTCTTGATATTTATTTTGAAAGCTGAAGCTCGCGATTATGGTAAGGGGCGTTACATTTCCGATGAGTGCTTGCGGTGTTCGGCCAATCACAGTGCACTGGGTCAGCTGGCCAATCAGAGCGGACTGCGCTTGTCAAAGGAGGGGGCTTTGTAGAAAACGAAGCGTTTGAGAGAGGCGGGGCATAGAGGACCTACAATCATTTACAGTATTTGAAAAATAATGTGTTTTTTGAACATTAAAGCATGTCAACATATTCTGTTACACCAAATACACAAAATAATGATCTTTAAAAAAGCATCATATGACCCCTTTAATACTTTTTTCAGCAAGGACACGTTAATTTGATCAAAAGTGACAGTAAAGATATTTATAATGTTGCAAAAGATTTCTCTTTCAAATAAATGCCGTTCTTTTTACGAATCCTGCAAAATAAAATGTATGAAAGCTTCCACAAAAATATGAAGCAGCTCAACTGTTTTCAACATTGATAATACGGTAATCAGAAATGTTTCTTGAGCAGCAAATCAGCATGTTAGAATGATTTCTGAAGATCATGTGACACTGAAGACTGGAGGAATGATGCTGAAAATACAGCTTTGATCACAGAAATAAATTACATTTGACTGTATATTCAAATAGAAAATAGTTTTTTTACATTGTAATAATATTTCATGGTTTTTTTTTCAGTTTTTTACTGTAAATTTAAAAAATCTTACCAGACAAACTCTCTTTCTCTCTCTAGGCCTGCAGTATATACTGTAGTAACATTTTATGTCCCTATATACTAACAACACACCACAATTCAATACATGAGTTTTGCTTAAAAATGTAAAGTATTAAAAACAAATGATTTGTGTTCATATAGATGTCGATCTTGGAAAAGATGACATCTTTAACTCCAGTTCAGGAAACGACACTATCCCAATGCCATCGACTGCAGTTACTGAATCAGTCCTCACTACAACCTTAACCACAAGAGTTTTCATTCCAAAAACTCTGGAATCAAGTACAACAACCACTCCTACGGTACAACAATCTGCAAATTCACAGGAAGAAACAAAGTTCTCGACCAAAACACCAACACTGATTCCCATGATAGTGGATGAGATGGTGCATAAAAATCAGGAAGATGGACGGAACGCGACCGAGTCTACGAACTGCACCGTTGACCCCTGCGTTCACCTCCAAGACACCTGCTTCAACACACCCGACCCGACATGCATCTGTCCCGGCGTGACCTCAGACTCGCAGCCTCCTGACAGCCCCACCTCGCTCGCGGTCACGGCGGTCACTTACAGCGTACTGCTAGTTACGTGGTGTGCGCCGTACTCACTGGTAATGCAGTACTTGTTAGGTGTCCGACACGAGGGTTTAACGCAGAAGAACCTGAGTTTCAGCTCTGCGGTCCGTCAGGTGTTCATATCAGATCTGGAGGCGGATAGCATTTATCATATCTGCTTACAGGCCGTGAACGGCGCAGGATCATCAGGCCCTAAATGCGCCTCGGTCCGGATGGGTTTAAACACAGAGGTGTATTTATACAGTCTGTTAGTGGTGTGTGGAGTCCTGGTGCTGATTGTGGCAACACTGAGCTTCGGTCTGTATAAACAGTGTAAGAAAGCACCGGTGGAGAACCCACATCTAACCCGGTTAATCTCCATCCCCAATCCAGCGTTCTTCAACCCATAGAAAGAACAGAAGGAGTGGAAGAACATACCTCTTCATATGCAGCTGCATGTATAGAGGAAATCAATGGAAAATGCTCTCCAAATAAAAGTTCATTAGATATTTATCTAAAAGTTGTTCCCCAAAGTAATAGCTCTATATATTCTTACCTGCATAGTTGGTGGGTGTACAATACAAATTCCTGCTATTGGCCAGAACTTTGTGCATTTCTAAAATATAATTGATTTTATGCATACATGTGCTCAACCACAACCAAATTAAAATATAAATGAAATTTGGATACAATCCAGTCAATGAAATCAATACACAGTGCTATTAATGTTAACTAAAACTATTAAGAAAATGTTAATTTTAATAAAATAAATGTTAACTGAGATAAACTACATATATATATATATATATATAAACAAAATTTTTTTTAACTATTTCCAGGGCAACATTTCTTATTTTTGTTTAGTTTAAGTACTAAAATTACTACAACTAAAAACTAACTAACAAAAATAAATAGATAAATAAATACATATTTAAAAACAAAATTACTAAAACAAACTAAAATTAAAATGGAAAATATTAAAATAAAAACAAATTCAAAATATTAATATTAATAATCAAAAAATATTTAAAAATATAAAAATGTTAAAATATTCATTAAAAACTACATATTAATCATTAAAATAACAGTACGTCAGTACATCAGTTAAACAAATAGATGGAAAGCAATGGAATTAAAGGGGTTGAATGATTTTTAAAACATACGACTTCCTCAAAAAAAAAAAAAAAAAAAATTTATAAAGATAAAATATCGGTAGTTCATAGAAACCTATTAGTCAGTGTAAAACTTAATGTACTTAAAAATTGCATTTAATGACTACTTAAAACTCATATTATTTATAGTTTTATACTCTTGTCTAAATCAACTATTTCAAAAGATGATTAGGTTTTTACATTAAAGTAACTTCAGTTTTTTTACTTTGCAGTTCACAGTCTTGTGCAATTTGGACTTTACTCCTAGCTAACATTCATATTTTTTAGACTCCTTATTTCTCTTCAAAAGAAAAAAAAATGTACGCTGTGAATCTGTTGAAGGATTGGTAAGAAATGACTCAAAAAACCTAACGACTGCAACTCAGAATCCTTCAGTAAAGACCAATCTACACACTCACTATAGTCTAATTTTTACACACATCATATGCACAAATGTGTATTTCATGTCCATTTTTATTCTCAAAGTTGACCCAAAGTTCATTAAAAGTGATTTTAAAAAAGTTTCCCGCGGAGTTGAAAACCATACACTGATCAGATCAAGTGACACCACATGAATTTAATATTGTAATCAAAAAATTTTTTTTTGACTTTACAGACTAAAGTGTCTCAAGAGCGGGGCATCGATTTCCATTCTGCATAAAGACTGATTATCCAAACGTCTTGGTCAAAGCTCAATCTCAGATGACTGTACATCTACTTTGTGTTGTTCAGCACCTCAACGGTCTTTTTACCGTAATGATAATAGCTGTAACCGGATGCTGCGGTCGTCAGAGCGGTAATGTACCTGCAAACAAACAAGAATATACATTTAATTGGAGTCAATACTTAGAATATTGATGTGAGGATGTGATTGTGAGTAAAACCTCACCACAGTGACTGCAGTAAAACACTGTCAGTGTAGTGAAACACCGGCGCAGCCAGAGACGCCGACACCAGGAACAACTGCACCGCCGTGTTGATCTGAAACACACACACACACAGTTTTTTTCTATTTTAACAGCATCTTTTTTTCAAACACAAAACATATAGATTTATAAAAATAATGACCATCAATGGCCATAAGATTCAAATAATCAGCTATCATGCATTACAGATATATCAATGCATTCCTGGCTCAGAGTCAATACAATCTGATATTGGGAAAAATGCAAACAGAAACATTACTAAAACTGTTAAAAAATGCACATATTAGGACCCAATCATTTCCATGATGATGGAAATATATTACTATTGTACAGCAGAATGTGTTTCTTAAAGTAGTAGTAGTAGTAACAATAATAATAAACTACCGTATTGGCCCGAATATAAGACGACCGCGTTTTTTCAGATGTATTTCCAAGAAAAAAACATCGTCTTATATTCGGGTCAATACGGTATTACAATTTTATTTTTTATGGAATATCACACAATTAACAGTAAACTTCTTTAATAAAAGGTGTTAAAAGTATTCAATTTGATCACATTTGATTACATTTTAAAAGAATAATTCAATCGTTAATGTTTTATGCCTTCATTTGATTACCACTGTTTGTGTATTTTTTTTTTATAAATGTGCATTATATCATAAATTTAATTTAAAAAACACAGAATTTCTAAAATAAATAAATAAAATTAAATGTAAAAAAAAATAAAAAGATTTTTTAAATAAATTATAACATTGTTACAATTTTATAAATTCAACTTTCATACTTTTTGATTATTCAAATTTAATTAAATTGTAAAAAAAAAATATGAATTTAGAAAAATATGAAAAGTAATATATGCATTACAAGGTTTTATGAAGAGAGAAATATTTGTTTTGGTAAACAGATTGAATGGTCCACCTTGCTGATGAGTGTTGGTTTCAGTCGGGCAGTGGTGTAACACGGGTTGAAGAATTTACTGACTGTTACCTGAACAGACAATAAAGACAAATAATGTGATGGAAATGATTCCTTACACAGCAATAATAATTCTAGGTGCTTTTAGCATGTCAAAAATGGTTACTCCATGACCTGTAAAACACACAGATCCACAGAAAATAAACCAGTGTAACACTGAAACACAATTCTGACTAGAGTGCATCAGTGCATGCCTTGGTTCCAGAATAATTTTTCCCATTCATTTTTTCTTTCCATATGGATTTGTTAATACGTCTTTGTTTTGTTAAAATTCAAAGCATTTGAAAATCAGACAAAAAAAGAAAAGTTACAAGACGGCTTTAATGAGGGAAAGAACTCCAGTCCTATGAAGCATTGCAAATGACAACTGAATTTAAAGGGGTCATATGATGCTGCTAAAAAGAACATTATTTTGTGTATTTGGTGTAATGAAATGTGTTTATGCGGTTTAAGGTAGTTCCAGATTATGCCAGATAGTGACGTAGACATGTGGGGGCGTGTTAGAACGAGCCGTTTTAGGTAGGCGTGGCTGACTCTTAACTTTTATAAAGAATATCTCTTTGGATTTGAGACTTTAGTCTTTGCAACTTTACAGATCTTCTTTATGCACCAAGAGCTTGTAACACTTCAAAGAGAAATAACAAATTTAAATCGCATCATATGACCCCTTTAAAACTACTGTTTTAAAGATGTTGATTGTGTATGTAGCAACAACATATCTTACGTTTACTGCAAAATATGCATGCATATCCACAAATATTTAAGTAATTTGAGAGTGATTTCAGTGATTGTTCAAACCATGATTATTCAAAATATTCGACTGATGACTTGTATGCATCTGATTTTTACTTTCAGAACCTGACTGTTGCACTCTATTGCATTTCTTTTAAATAGCCAATCACAATGTGACAATAAAGCACAAAAGAATGATTGAAAGTTGAAGACTTACTGGAGGTGGAACCGTTTTATAGCGCACATAGAAAACAGCAGCAATCAGTGCTACATCTCTGGAAATGATCAATGCTGTCAGTGGAGCTGTGAGGAAACACAAGAGCACTCGTGAGTGAATGACACGTCTAATACTGCTGCCTGATTATTAACAACTGATTGAGAAAGCAGCTTCAGCTGTTTGATTTGTCTGTGATAATGCATACTGTGTTTTCTGAGATCTTGAATGACTAAATATGTGCTGATGTAGCCTAAAGGTTGTGGGTGTAAGCGAAAAGCTGTTCAAACCTCATGAAGGGAAATACTAGAACACCACTAAACCAAGATTGTGACACTTAACCTCAGCTTCCTCAAAGAGGATTCTTCCTGCTGTAAGTGTACGATGTGTTCTGCTGAATTAAAGGGGTAGTTCACCCAAAAATAAAGATTTGCTGTTAATTTACTCACTCTCAGGTCATCCAAGATGTAGGTGACTTTTTTCTTCAGTAGAACAGTAAAGAACAATAAAGAAGATTTTTAGCTGAAACCGTGCTCCTTGGTGACGTATAAAATGCAAGTCAATGGTTACCGGCACTTTGAGAGTCAAGAAATGAATACGCATGGCCCCTGACGATATATTGAGGTCTTGTGAAGCGAAACAATCGCTCTGTGCAAGAAACTGAACATTATTTATAATATTATTACCTGTAATCCAGAGCCTCAGGCAAACGAGGAAATCTGATTCTTTTCCGCAAACTGATTCTTTTGGACAGTTAGTTTCTATGAACTGGTTCAATTCACTAGTTCGTTTACGTAATCACGCAATGACCTCACTTATACATAATTATATTATTGAAGCACCCAATAATGATGTGAAATGTGGATGTTTTACAAAACATATAAATTGAATAAAACTAGTCTTCATCAGCTCACCTGTTTATATAAACCATAAAAATTTTCATTTGGCTGCTTCATTCAAGCTCTCAGTTCACTCCTGCTCATATCAGCGGCTCATCGGTCTTCGGTTCGAGTCGAACTGTTTCCTCGGTTCAGTCAGTGACAGGAACTGGAGCGCTGAATCAGTTCATTCGTCACAGGATCAGATGGTATTTTGGCTCATTTCGAGTCGGAGTGACTGTCAGGCGTCTGAAATTTGATTGAGTAACGTGTAGATCTGTGCTGCTCGAGCCGCGAACTGATTCAGACGCTTCAGTCCGATTTGATGAACCGATTCACTAAAAAGAACCGGTTCAAAAGAATGATTCATTCACAAACTGAACCGTTTGCCTGAGGCTCTGGGTTACAGCTAATAATGTTGTAAATAATGTTTAGTTTCTTGCACAGACCTCAATAGGAGCCACTGGTATTAATTTTGTGTTCCTTGATATGCTGTTTTTGACTCTCAAAGTGATGGTAGCCGGTGACTTGCATTTTATGAATCACCAAGGTCCACGGACACTAAAAATCTTCTCTATATTTCTACTGAAGAAAAACGGATGACCTGAGAGTGAGTAAATTAACAGCAAACTGTCATATTTGTGTGAACTATCCCTTTAAATCTGGGTCTGCTGGTTAAAATACAATGACGGAAGTCTCATGATCTGTTCATCTCACCTGGGATGAGTTGTGCATATGTCAGACTGATGTAAAGAATACTGATGAGAATCTTATCAGCCAATGGATCCAGAGCGCTTCCCAGAGCCGACTTCTGATTGGGCCAGTTCCGTGCGATGTAGCCGTCCAACTGAAGGAGAAACCAATGATCAATAAAACAACATCAGCTTAAGGACACTTCATTAAGCCTTGAAATAAAATGATCAAGCACCACAGATCACATTTTCTTTAATCTACCAAGTCTGTTGCTCCGGCCAGTACAAAAAGGCCCAGAGAGACGTGGAAGTACTGCTCCATGATTAAGTATCCCAGGACAGGAGACAGAACGATCCGGGCAATACAGAGGTAATTCGGGATCGTCCATGGATTCTCATACTGCGCGAATAAATGACATTACATGACATTATGAATATGCAAGAAGAAAAAGTATTTTATTCACACTTAAAATGCATGAATGTCGTTTCCGTGGCCAACAGAAATATTAAAGCAAATTTCATTGAGATTTTCTTTATCGGTATTTTGTTGTCGTCTTCCAGTACAAATATCTAAACAACCATGTTAACTATGAACATGATCCACAAGCGTTTGACAGCCACAAAGTGAAACAATAATTTTTGTCTTTTCTTTTTTCAACAATAAATCTGTTGATTTATCATTTCAAACTGTACAAATTTTTTTGTTAAATATTCTGTTCATAAGTGTGCATCTTTCACTGCAAAAATAAATAAATACATTTATTGTTTTCCGAGATGCAAAATGACATAAAATACTAAGTCTTGTTTACTGAAAAAAACGTCAAAATTAAGCAGGTTTATGCTTAAAAAAAAACAAAAAAAACATCTGTCAGCGGGGTGAGAAAAATACACTTAATTCAAAGGAAAAATAACATTATTTTGTTCTTGATTTAAGCATAAACTCACTTATTTTTTGGGGGGAAAAAATGTAAATGTATCTTGATTTAAGACATTTTCAATAAAACAAGACATATACCAAAAAAAAAAAAAAAAAAAAGTAAGAAAATTATTTTTTGCAGTAAAGGTTGCAAACAAAATACTTGCCAAAAAGACATGTTTGTGATTCAAATTGATAAATCAATAGATCTAGTGTTGAAAATAAAGACAAAAAGTAACTAAAATTGACTAATTTACATTGGTATACTATAAAGCATACCCATTTAAAATATTATTTGGAAAACAATTGTCTTTTAATTTGGATTAAAGTTTTTTTTAGCTAATGAAATATGTATTATTTATGAGTTTATTTTAATAAATTGTAATTTTTTACTTTATATTGAAATATAAAATGTTATTACTGTTTATTTATTTTAATGTAATTATTCATGCATTTCATATAATTTAATTAATTTACTTTTATTATTTATTGATTTAAATTTAAATAAATCTATTTTCACATTTCTACACTGTTCTTCTCTGAACTTGCGGCCCCCTGTGTGTCCCGGGACCCCAGTTTGAAATCCCCTGCCGTAATTTACTTAGACCCAAGGTCAAAACAAGTGTGAAAAAAAGTGTAAAAGGTTCAATAATACGCCTGATTCGCTCACCAGCTCTTTAAACTGGAAATGTCCCTCAGGTGAAGAGGCTGCTTGATCTTCATCCTTTTCCCTTGAATCCTTTTCTTCCAAAACTGGCTTTCTAGATGCTTCAGTACAATACAGACTAAAACTACTGCTCGACAGCGGCAGATGAAGCCTGCAGTGATGTTTCGGTAGTTTTGATCTACAAATAACAGAGAAGAGATGGTCTGATCTCTGACTGACTGCTCTGTGAAGGTCCAGATCTGCTATACAGGTCAGAGGAGATGAGCTCTGAAGCCATCGGAGCTGTGATGTAGTGTTTTTCCGCGGTAAGTTTGCAGGGGTTTTGTCATGGCAGCTGTAGTGGCAGGTGGCAGCAGTGCTGACAGTCAGTCTGTGTGTGTGTCCTTTAGCACAGCTCAACCAGCTCTGCCTACAAGCCGCCAAAAGCATGTCAGCGGCTTTAGCTCAAGAAAACTAGATGATAGATAACCCCGAACTGTCCAACCGAGAATCCAGCAGCATATTTCGAAATTAATTCGTTCATATTATTTTCGAGACATTCATATCTGTCGACCCACGTTTCTAATATGCCGTGTTCCGATCTGAATGTTTACGACAGTTGTCAAAAGGGGGCGGGGAATTAAAGGGAACGCGCTCTAATATAAGCTATAAAAAAATAAAATAAATTAATTGAAAGCAGTCTATAAGTCTATAAAATGCGACATATTAAGTGATATAATATAACATATTATAACATATAATATAATATTATATATATTTTTGATGTTGGTAGAAACAGATACCAAGTTACCACATTTTTACATTAGTACAAATATCGAGGTGCAAGATTAATTGTAACACTGTAAAACATTTTCTTTTATATTCACAAAACTGCAAGTCAGTTTATCAACTAATAGAAATAACCATTTATAATAGAATATAATACATGCAATTTATTAGCTAATGTAACATGAAATGTCATAATAGTTAATAGTAATTAACATGGAATCTTTTAGAATCTGTCATTTTTATTTTTATTTTAACTTTATTTAGATGGCTTTTTATAATGAATACAGCGTTCATGTGCATTTGCATGTTCTTTCATTTTTAATCTATTGCATTTGCATTTATTGGCTGCACATGTGTAAGTTCTTATAAGGTTATTTTACTGTTACCGATAATGGTATAAACAGACTTCAGCATTCAGTATGGAACACAGGAGCATCTGCTGAAAGGACACAGCTAACATCATACAATACAAAACTATTGAAACATTGTTTTAATGTTCAGAAATGTGGTTACTGTTTGATTTTGTACATACCATATACAGGAAAATACTATTTAAAGACAAATATGTGTCTATTTGTGTACATGAAAACAATGTACAGTTCATAACATGGAAATACTGAAGCATTTGTGTAAACATACATTACACTGTGTGTTATAAATATAATATCTGTTGCATTAAAAAACTAACACAACAGTACGACACAGTAAGAGTGTAAAACATCATAGAGGTGGCTGGTTCATATGGTTTGAAGCTGATAGGTCCTGTGCCCTTTCTTCAGAAGGTAACCCTGCTCATTGAGTGCACCGATGAAGCCCTCAAAATCCACAACCTGAGAAAGCAGAAGTGGGAAGAGCATTACAAAAAATGTAAATGCATCATCTGACAGCATGCTATGTAACGTGGATGAAGTTCACCTGTATTTGCAGATCTTTGGCGAGCTGTCGTAGCTCCTGGAACTCAAACATGCTTTTGTTGGTGCGTTCAGCGAGTTTGTTTAACGCCGTGACAAATTTCTTGACTTTGGAGCGGTTACTCATCCCAGAGCCCAGCTGAGAGCGGTCGAAATCCAGACGGCCAAACTCATCAGAGTAAGTGTCGGCCAAGCTACACGCAGAAGAACATGAATGCTTTTTGTTGCATGGAAGAACAATTAACAATTTTTTATCAATTAAACAATTGAGGAAATACAATCTGAGACTGCCATATTTTATTTGGGTCTAAATAAATCTGCATTATTTAGTCACAATCATAACACATCATCCCCATGAAAAAAGTATATATAACTTAAAGGGGTCATATGATGCGATTTCAAGTTTTCCTTTCTCTTTGGAGTGTTACAAGCTGATTGTGCATAGATAAGATCCCTGAAGTTGCAAAGACTAAAGTCTCAAAACCAAAGAGATATTCTTTATCCAAGTTAAGACTCTGCCACGCCCCCCTAAAACGGAATGATCTTTAAAAAAGCATCATATGACCCCTTTAAAGAAAATGCAGCGTTTGAGTCACCTGTGTTTCATGATCTCCACGACATCCTCCGCATCACTTTGCGTAGCTTTTTCTCTGAGCTCAACACGAGCTCTGGCCTGCAGATAGAGAGAAAACCTTCAGATTGTCATGCAGAGACCCTACATTTGAAGAGTTCCTTTGCAGAAACAGATAACTCCGTTTTTAACAATTCTCAAAAATTATGTTTTTTCATTGTGCATTCCAATTAATCTCAATCAAACTGCAGTTGGGTTATTTTGATTAGGTTAAAAAAATAACTAAAAATTACAGCTAACTAACACAATAAAACAATAAAAACATGATTACATAACAAAAAAAACTTGATTTTTGAAAATTTAACAAAACGGAGTTATCTGTTTTTGCAAATAAACCCTTCATTTATTATTTAGACCCCATGAAATCATTTAGTGCAAGTCTGAAAAAATAGAAAACAGACCAAAAATACTGACAAAAATTAGGATGTTTAAATGTTTTTAAAAGAAGTCTCTTCTGCTCACCAAGACCGCATTTATTTGATCAGAAATACAGTAAAACAGTAATATTGTGAAATATTGTTACAATTTAAAATAACTGTTTTCTATTTGAATTCATGGTTTACACAATATATATATATATATATATATATATATATGTAAATTGCATTTTAAACATTCAAGTAGAAAACAGCTATTTTAAATTGTAGTAATATTTCACAATACAATTTTTATTGTATTTTTGATCAAATAAATGTAGCACTGGTGAGTAAAAACATTAAAAATCTTAATTATTCAAAATGTTTGATTGTATTGTACACATTTTTATCTATCAAAATGCAAATAGTAACTCATGGTTTTGCTGCAACGTGGCTGTGATGTAAACTAAAGGCTTTTGACCATTTAAAAAAAAAAGAACATGAATAAGCAATGTCACCACAGGAAAGAAAAATCATAAATATTAAATAAAAAGAATAATAAAGCGAACACAGAGTGGAGTAAATGTCGTGATATCTTCAGTAGAACTGATCTTATATCGCGGTCATCCTGTGGTGATTTCGGTCACCTCTGTGAGTCGGATGAGGGACTCCAGCTGGCGGGTGGTGATGGGTGTGCTGTCGGCCGTTTGGTTCTGTTTGCGCAGCTCCAGATAAAAGTCCTGCAGCACCTGCACAGCCTCTGCAGAGAGAGTGGGGTGAACGTAGTGGCGGGCGTAGCCCACGTACTTCCGCAAAAGCTGGTGAGGGATGGGGTCAAAGGCCTCTCCTGGAACCAGCTACGGTCAAAGAGAAATTAACATTAGTACAGCTGTAATATACAGTACAGTACCAATAAATAGTATTAGGTGCATTAATAAAACATACTGTACAGCATAAATTAAGTCAATAATCAAATTTGTTAACATTAGTTATGCATTAGCTAACATGAATTAACAATGATCAATATTTTACAGCATTTACTAATCTTTTATTAATAAAAATTGTATACAATTTATTTAGTCAAGAATATAATTGTTGATTGTTTATGTAAATTGACAGTGCATTAACTAATGTTAACAGATACAACTTTTAATTTAAAAAATGAAATATTAAGAATAATAAATACTATAGAAGTATTAGTTAATTGTTAATAAAGTAGTTAACTACATTAAAAAAATGAAACCTTATTGTAAAGTGTCCTTAATAGAATTAGTTAGGAAAAAATGTAACTAAAATGATGCTTAACAGATCAGTAGTTGTTACACATTTAAATATGTATGAGAAATAGTAAGAGTGATAACTGCAAATACCCCTAATGTTAGTTATTTTTAATAATGAAAGCTATTAGTGAGTTAGTAACGCTACAATAATGTCTCGACATTTCTTAATTATTTATGCATTAGCTAACATTTTTTTACAGCATTCGTTAATCACTGTAAATTGTTTGTTGTTTGTTCATATTAAGTCACAGTGTAATAATGTTAACAGATTTAATTTGAGATTTTAATATAAAAATATATATTTTAAAATATATTACTTAATGTTAGCATTAAGTAAGATAAATAAATGCTTTAAATTTTTTTTTTCATTTTTATTTCATGTCAGTTCAGGTCCATTAACTAATAGTAACAGATACAACTTTTGATTTTAATAATGCATTTAGTTAACATTGAAATGAACATTAAATTAGATTAATGCATGCTTTGAAACAATTTTTCATTGTTAGTTCATGTTAAAAGGGTAGTTCACCCAAAAATTAAAATTCTATCATCTGACTTCCATAGTATGGAAAAAAACTTAATATGATAGTTAAAAAAAAAATACTCTGGAAGTAAACAGCTACCGTCAACTGTTTGGTCACAACATTCTTTAAAATATCTTCTTTTGTTGGTTTGGAACAAGTGGAGGGTGAGTAAATGATGACGGAATTTTCATTTCTGGGTGAACTATCCCTTTAACAAATGAAACCTTTTTTAGTAAACCTGGTTAAGAAAAGAAATGTGAAGTGACATTACTTTGAGTGTGTCAGCGAGGGGTTTCTCCGAGGACACCTCCAGAATGGAGATGCTGGACTCCTGCGTGCTGTAGCGTGTGACCGCAGCACTGCTGACCGCACCGCTCTTTCCTGCACGCATGGCCATCACGTGTTCGGACAGCAGGTGGTCGTGGTCCTCGTTAGGGGTGTCCAACAAGATGAAGACCAGATCGAACCTGGACAGCAGCGCACTTCCCATTCTAGAGTCACACAGGCAACACTTTAATACTTGAAAAAAACTGTTTTCGACTGTAGTATCTTGCCTTGCTCTCAAATCTGACATTCATTGCTAAACTAATGAACTGTTACTTAGCAGAAAGTGTTTATTCTTATTCATTTATTAAACATCACATTGCTGTTGCTGATCTTTCATAGATATCTACTTGTTGCTTATATTAAACCCAATTAACTCTATAATCAACGTCCAACTAAAGAATCAGTAGAATCACAGGCATACACTCACTTCAGGTTCTCAGAGACAGTCTTGGCTTTATTGTAATGCCCTCCGACTGGATTGGCCGCTGCAATGATGGAGGTTCGAGCAGGAAGTGTGCAGACAATCCCAGCTTTAGCCAGACTGATGCTCTGTTGCTCCATGGCCTCCAGAAGAGCCTGATGCTGGCTGCCCATCTTATCAAACTCATCAATACAACAGATACCTGGAGAAAATATAAAATCTCACATTCCCAGGAATCACCATTCCATGTTTGGATCCTAAATTGATTTAGATGTCCATGTTATAGGTTAAATACCTTGATCTCCCAGCACCAGCGCTCCAGCCTCAAGAGCGTAATCTCCCGATCCACTGTCCCGGGACAGAGATACAGTCAGTCCTGAGGTGGTGGTCGTGTTTCCACAAACATATACGCCCCGTGGAGCCACGTTACACACGGCCTGGACACACAACAACAGCACAGATATGGCAATTAGATAAACTTCAATTCATCTGACTGACTGATAAATGCATTAGAGGGACTTATAAGATCATGTACCTGTAACATCTGACTTTTACCAAGTCCAGGGTCTCCAACGATAAGAATATGCGGGTCTCCTCTTATTGGGATACGATTTTTATCATCAACATACTTTTGACATCCACCAAACAGAGTCAGAGCCAGTCCTGCTTTGACAAGCTGAGAAAACAGAGATAGCGGTCAAA
The DNA here is from genome assembly GCF_001515625.1 of Sinocyclocheilus rhinocerous. NCBI lineage: Eukaryota > Metazoa > Chordata > Actinopteri > Cypriniformes > Cyprinidae > Sinocyclocheilus > Sinocyclocheilus rhinocerous. The sequence goes on from NW_015629035.1 coordinate 57,664, forward strand.
ATAAGAGTCATATTTTACTTATCAACAACGATATCTTCATGGTTATGAGCTCAGTAACATATGAACACCCAGTGATACATAACATAAACATCACAGTTATATAAGAACATACAATTTGGACACTCACCAAATGGCCATAAATGGCAGGACAAAGAGAGCTGCAATTAAATTGACAAAGTCACATCAGCTTCTTCACTTGCTATTATATGCAACAGTGAACATGTTATAAAATCTACATGTTACTCACTTCACTATGAGTTTGAATAAGTCCTCTTGAGCTTGAATCTCTTGGATGGCATAGAGATCTTTGATGGAGAACTCCACTGAAGGTCCCTGGCCCTCAGAATCAGACGCCGCTTTGCTTTTCTGACCCTTCGAGTTGCTGACAGAATTCGCCTGAATGTACAACAGGAACATACACTTGTCCTTCTTGTTTCTGTTATTTCCTGAAGAAAGAATTAAACGAAAATCATGAACAGGAAAGAGCAGTCTTGTATAAAATAATGTTTTAATGTGTTGATGCAGGACACAAACTCAGTCTAAAAAAAGCAGTTAGCTCACCTTCAACTATTGTTATTGGATAAAATAATATTGGTCATAAAAATAATATTGGACATTCTCTAATCAAAGATAGTATACACTAAGTGTAAACAGCAAAAAAAAAAAAAAAGTAAAAGGTTAAAATATTGTAAATAGTAGTTATATGCTATTTGCACATAACTAGTGTAAATAGTGTTACAGATGCCTTTTGTCATTTGTGGCAGGCTACTTGCATTTAGTGTATATAGGCACTCCAATAAATAAATGGATATAATATATTAATTTCAGTATAAATTATATTATGTGAGGGGTATAACAGCTCAACACAAAGATCCTTTCTGCACAGTGAATGTGACCATCATGTAAAAACTGAATCAGACAGAAGGCCACCCGAGGCTGTCCTGTTTGTACGTCACATTGAGGTCAGATGCAAAAATAGCACTAGCAGAACTTTGCCGGACTGTAATATGATTGTGTCTGTTAAGTCCTCATTTCTGAGATACTAAATGAATGACAATCAACCAATTGTTAATAATAAAGGTACCTTTTCAGAATCTATGTAACACTAGCTTTCTAAAGATATTTGCACTGACAGTGTGGACAATGTCTCGTACCCTCTTCATTGGACACTTTAATGACCCCTGTGATGGTGACCATGTCTCCAGGCACACAGCTGTCCACGAGGTCCTGCGTGAGCTCACATTCAATGGTGCGCGGGATCCGACCGGACTCACGCTGGTCACCTGACATCAGCTCCTGAATCCTGTGAAGAGCACAGCAAGAGAAACTAATGAGGAATGGTGTTCTCTAAAACATCTCACACCAGTGTTATTACTGTTAACTAAAACTATTGAAAATTGTTTTTGGTAATTAAAACAAAGTTCAAACTAAATAAAACATAAATATTAATACTATTTTTTTTATTTTTTTTATTACAAATGTTGCTTAGGCATCTAACTGAAATAAAATAGGTTTAAATACTAAAATTACTAAAACTAAAATAAAAATGTATTAAATCTATATATAAATATTACAAAAATAAAACTACAATTCACATAACTATATAAATAACTTTGACTTGCCTTGACTCTCATATAGTAAAGTAAACAGTCTCACCTGGCGCTGATATAAGGGATGTTGATTATGGGGCGTAGACCTGCAGGAAGCTCTTCCTGTCCCTGCAGTTCTGCTGCACGTCGCTCCAGATCCACAGTCAACACCTGCAGAGAAAAATATAATTATTTCAGCTTGATCTTCAGAGATTTTGACAATGTTAGACTGAACAGTCACATTTATGTAAATGCATAGCACAAAACCCACCTGATGAATTGCCACACCCAAGCAGTCCAGAATCTTCTCAGGCATTTCTTTAAGATCTTTGGCAAGATCAGGTAGAGTGTGTGAAATCAGTTTGTTAAACAGAAGGTCTTTGTAGTCCACCAAAATGCTGCCTTTCCTTTCAATCTCATCCTGAGAGACGAAAAAAAAAGAGAATATTTTGTTTTTTAATAAAGAACACTGGCATTAGGGGAAACCATGCTATGAATTCTGATACCTTATCATAAAGATCAATCTGCGATGTGAAGTACTGCTCAAAGACTTTAATCTTCTCAACATATGGTGAACTTTCGACAAAACCTGGAAAAGGAACAAACGTAAATCACAAACTGTCAAGAAAAAAAAAATATTAAGAAATATATTCAAAAGGTCAATTATACGTTAAAACATGAAACGGGAAATGGAAAAATATAAAACCTTCAGAAAAATAGAGTCGCCATCCTTTGTATGGACACATGATGTCAAGGGTTGCTTGACTAACTTGTGGAGTAAATCCTGTGCCACAAACAACAACAACAACAACATAAATCAATCATATCAAGGGGTACAGGATTCCTGCAGATTTTAAAGGTAAATTTAAGACTTGTCAATATGGACTCTAAATGTAAATGTATTTTGTACTCATTTTACACAAAAAATAGCTTAAGGTTTGAATAGCTCTGCTTCAAAACACTAGATTATGGAAATAACTTTTACAGTACCATCTGATCACACAGCAAAAAGTTGAATCAGAATCATGTTTTCGGGTGCAAATGTCTAAAGATTCTTAAATCAAGATACATTTACTGTACTTGAGAAGCAAAATGACATAAGAAGCCTTGTTTTTCAAGTGATTTCATGATAAAATCAAGAACAAATATCTGCCAACGGGCTCAGAAAAATCACCTTAAATCAAGGCAAAACGAGTTCCAGACAGATGTTAAATAATTTTGTTAAACTTCTGAAGACTTCATATGTTCATTTGGCATCTGTATCTTGATTTAAGGTTGTTTAGATATTTGTATTGGAAAACAAAAATACTGAGGAAGATGTTATTTGTTTTTGCAATGCATGCAACATTTAATGCTGTGTCTTTACGAATTTAAGACTTTCTGCTCTGATTTAAGACCTTAATTTGTGGAAGGGCAAAATAAGACTTTTTGAGACTCACAGAAACCCTGGTGGCAAATGTCAGTGTAACAAACAAAATCAGTAATAAATTATGATTTCTTAAATACAAAATTAAATTAATTTAATTTGTTTGCTAGAAACCTGGTATTGTGTACTATGAATATTGTTGGCTCTGTTACTAATTGCTTAGTTGCTTTGGATAAATGCATTTGGTAAATGCATAAATGTAAATTACATTATTTATTACAAGTAGTAGTAGCAGTTTGTCTATAAACAAGCTAGTATGACCTATAACTGACAAGACACTTACCATGTTGTGTATTGTTGGTGGAATAGTTCCCTCCTCCTCTGCAACATTGACGGCCTCTCCATCCTCTGTACTGACCATTATTCCATCCTCTTCCTCCTCTCCACCCTCCTCCTCCTCCAGCTGAGTTGTTTCCACCCCTCCATGACCCTCGGGCAGAACTCTGACTGCTCATCCTTAACCCTCTGAAGTCTGAAAGCAAAATCATACAGCTATCAACGTGGCACAGTAACAAGATCGTCCTGATAGAGATAAATATCAATACAGACCCTCTGTTTCTTTACTGACTCTTTCTCATCATGTTTATTATAATCGAACATGTATGATATTATTGTACTATGTAATATTCTAATAATCTAACCATCGAGAGACTAAAATAAATCTATATTGGTGAAATCTGTACTAAAATGAGCCAAATTAATGAAGCAGATACAAATAATCTGGACTATTTACCTGCTGTTTCTTATTTTACAACGGCTCGAATTAACGTTATAAGAATGAACGTGAAAAAAAAACAACATAAACTGAGAGAAATTAACACATATTTTATTAAAGAAATATATTTTAACAGATCTTACTGACTACAGCCACTGTTTGTTTACTTCCTCAGTCGGTAACGTCCGGCGAGTCTTCGAGTTTGGCGCTAATATGACGCCACTTCCGTACGTGCGCAGAGCCGAAAATATTATTTTCTTCCTTGTTTTAGCTTGCTTTACGAAGCTACATTTAAATGGCATTTAATTTTAGAAAATTCACGCTATAATAATACATTGCTTTCCAAATGTATGTATATATGGATACGTGTGTTTACCCATTTTTTTATTTGTTAATTTATATATTATATGATTTAAATATTATATTAATGTATAATATTATATATTTATAGCCTATATGAATGTATTAATTTAAATATTTCCGTATTTATACATTTTGATGTGTTTCTTGCTGCGTGTATGATAATGAGTGGGCGTGGCTACGGCTTTCAACCAAATAGTGTCGCAGTTTCTCCCTCAATGATGCGCATCATCCGACAGCAAGAGGAGGAAGAGGAGGAGGAGGAGGCTAGCATCCTTCATGATTCTGCATTAAAGCCGCACTCTGTATCAACAAACCCAGGGCCTTCACGGATCCAAGCTTAGCTCTGCGTGAACTCCACAAACTCCATCATGGATAATTCCGGGAAAGAGAAGGAAGCCATGCAGCTGATGGCAGAGGCGGACAAAAAAGTCAAATCATCGGGTTCATTTCTCGGAGGGATGTTCGGGTGAGACAGTAGTGATGCTGGTCACGATCTGACATTCAAAGACATCCAATGTCCTGTAGTAGCCTATTTTTAAATAGCATATGTCTATATAATGTAAATACATTATTGTTTATGCATTTTTTTTTTACCATGCGACACCATGTATCCATCCTTGCGTTTCTCAGTATCTCCAATGTCAAATATTTCCATGATGCGCCATGCACAATGCAGTGTAACCGCTCTGTATTTTACACATATTATTGCACTATACTGATTGCGAAATTGCTTTAAACCACCTAATGAAAGAAATGATGTTTTCACAGGGGTAATCATAAGGTCGAGGATGCATGTGAAATGTATGCCAGAGCTGCCAACATGTTCAAGATGGCCAAAAACTGGAGTGGTATGCACAAGTCAATTCATATTTATATGTAAACCGGTAGAATATTTCACGTAATGTGTAATATTAATAGTAATGCGGTTGGACTGTTATCCGAAATTCACTCAAAAGCATCATTCAAATGATCAAAGCGTCCCTGGCCATCTTTGTGCTATAACTCAATATTTTAAGTGATCTAACTGCATTACACTTGTATTGTCATAATTGTGCTTTGGTGTGTTTTTGGTCTATTTTAAGCATTCACTCTGCTTCTGTGTCATTATTGTCATTGATCTAAAGATGTGTTTTGCTGTTGTAGCTGCAGGCAGTGCTTTCTGCCAAGCTGCACGACTTCACATGCAGATGCAGAATAAACTGGACTCGGCCACCAGCTTCGTTGATGCTGGAAATGCTTATAAGAAGGCAGATCCTCAAGGTGAGAGAGTTTGGGGCAAAAATAACTTGGATCATTGCAAAAGATAAAAAATAAAACAAACAATGTGATCAATTTTCATGTTTAATCAGGGTTAGTATTATTAACTAAAACTAAAATGTGTTCCTTGAAATAAAATAAACGTTAAATGCAATAAAAAAATTATTAAAATTGCTAGTATATTTCACAAACAATTACAAAACAGCAAGTAAAACATTGATATACAGGTGAACATTTTCTCCAATAATCTTTGATTTATTTACAGCTTCGAAAAATCGTTTTTTACAGTGTTGAAGCACTAAAATAACTCAAACTAAAACTGAAATACAAATTAATAAATACCATATAGACAGATTTAGATTAGATTTAATTTAAAAAATACGAATAAAATGACTAAAGTACATAACAAAATTATTAAAAATTCTAACTAAAACTAAAAAGAAAACAGAACATATGTACATAGAACTATACAATTATCAAAATGATACTAAAATAACAATTTAGTTATTGTGCTATGCCTAAACATTCACACCAGCATGTGATATCCTTTGATAATGTTTTGTTGCTTGATTTAATAATTGATAGAATGAGAATATTACATATGAGTGAAGATGACCTCCTGATGAGCTGTTTTGTAAGCATTACGTTTGACTCGCTGCTGATATTTTGTTCCCTTCTGTTTGAATGATTCACACAGAGGCTATCAACTGTTTAAACGCAGCCATCGATATTTATACAGACATGGTAAGAGACTAGGACTTTGCATGCTTAAATCAATGCATATTAATTGCATTATGGTTTAGTTAACCTGAATGCGCCTGTTTACTGAACATGTAAATGTTACATAACATCTAATCTCTCATTTGTGTGTGTGATTGACAGGGAAGGTTCACGATTGCCGCAAAGCATCACATGACTATCGCAGAGATCTATGAATCTGAGCTGGTGGATATCGAAAAGGTGCCGTTTGCCTTTAACAGTCTATTTGATGTTTTCTTTTGTGTCATTTTCCTAAAAATGCTATTGAATGTCCATCTAACCGGTCTGTCCGTTGTGATGTTGGTTTAGGCCATCGTCCATTATGAGCAGGCTGCAGACTATTACAAAGGCGAAGAGTCAAACAGGTTTGTATTCTCACTGTATGTCTGTGTAAAATCAGAATGTCATTCAATATTTATAATTATCTTCCATTTCCTTTTATTGTGGGTTGTAAAGGCTCATTTGCATTGCTTTATGTTTTCTGGTTAAGCTCTGCTAATAAGTGTCTGCTGAAGGTGGGCTCGTACAGCGCTCAGCTCGAGCAGTATCCCAAAGCCATCGAGATCTTTGAGCAGGTTAGTAGGACAGACTCAACCATTATTTTATTATTATTTATTTATTTTTACCAATAAATAAATAAATAGTGTTATTTTAGTATCTTTGAGATACTATTATATTTGTATTAATAGTTTTTTATTAATATTTTTAATTTTTTTTTTCAGATTTTATGTTTTCATTTTAATTTGTTCAAGTTTTAGTAATTTTGTTGTGTTTTTTTGACATTTGTATTAATTTTAGTTTTAATTTTTTTTAAATATGTCTACATATTTTTTATTATTTTTTATTTTAGCTTTAGTTATTGTAATACTTGAAGTTAAACTAAATAAAAAAAAATTTTTTTTTTCTTTAGCAACTACCTGAAATAAAATATGTTGAAGTTTTTTTTCAGTTAAACTTCTTTATGCACCAAGAGCTTGTAACACTCCAAAGAGAAAGGAAAAATTTAAATTGCATCATATGACCCCTTTAATGTTTATTTTATTTCAAGTAACAACAATATTTCTTATGGTTTTAGTTAATTATAATAACCCTTTTAAATAAAAAATTAAATGAAAGAAATAAACAATATAGTGAGTAGGAATGAAAATGTAATAATGTAATGTAACAGAAACAAAATATTTTCCAAATAATATTTTACACATATTATACATATATATATATACAGTATATATATATATATATATATATATATATATATATATATAATATATAAATATATATGGTGTATTTAAGGTTCTTTTATAGTTCACTGCATAGATTACAGGTTGCATGTGTTTTTGAGTCAATGAGTTTTTACACTATGTGACAGTACAGGGACACATGATTTGAGAGCTAATTAAGTTTAACCTCAGAATGAGTCATTTTTGTAGTATCAATATTTTTGTCTTTGAGAACAACGGCCAGGTTGCTCCAGGAGGGAGAAAAATTGACTATATAAGCAAGAAAGCATCTGCTAAAACCAATAATATTAAGAGATCTATGGAGCAAGTAACATTACTGGAGCAGACTCACATGAAATATAAGGGTGGTTAGTAAAATATTTCAGCATGCTTTCCAGTGCAGCTTCATGTTTGCACTGTAAATCGAATCATATCTTCTCCTCTCTGTAAATGAACACAGAGGGAATTAAAGTTAAAGGTCTCTTCACATTCAGGTTGCAACCAGCACGATGGACAACCCTCTGCTGAAATACAACGCTAAAGAGTACTTCTGGAAAGCAGCTCTCTGCCACTTCATAGTGGATGAGTTAAACGCAAAGGTCAGTCGTTTTTAACTGGCTAACTTGTATTGTACATTGCTATAGTCTCATATAATAACAATTCCATAGTAAAGTAGTGTTTCAAGCTGGTTGATATTGCAGTTGTCTTGTCTTGCACTGACACCTAGTGGCGTTAATGTAGCAAACATTTCCAGTTACCAATGCCATTGTAGTAATTAATGTGCTGCTTCCCGTCAGCCGTGATGAGTTCAGTGGTTGTTCCTGACATATAACAGCTCATCCGATGTAAATGTTCTGTGTTTGATTTCTTTCAGCTTGCCATTGAAAAGTATGAAGGGATGTTTCCGGCATTCTCTGATTCAAGAGAATGTAAGCTGCTGAAAGTAAGTACATTGTTTAATTTAATTAGCAATAGTGAATATAAATAGTATAAGGCATTCAGTCAGTATGCATACTCTGAATTGAGCAGTGCATACTGAGTGCAGTTATGCGGTTGTCATATTTTGCAGCATTTGCATTGACTTTTGTCTTTCTGTACAGAAACTATTGGAGGCTCATGAGGAGCAGAACAGCGAGGTATTCACTGAAGCCGTAAGTTTATATCCTCTCAAATGAACAGTGTGTTAGATGATTAGACTGTATAAGGGAGACCGGGGCTAGTTGTCACATATTATATCTCAGTAACTGTGAGATTTTGAATCAAAAGTCCAATTACAAAAATGCTTATTTTGTTTATACCTTTCATACAAATTTATTTCTAACACTGTTATACATTTTGGGTGATACTGATATTTGTCTGTTACCTTCTACATTGTTGCTGTTGAAATTTTCTTTCCTCTTTTTTTAAGGTCTATACAGAAACTGACTTTCAAAAAAGAACTTGTAAAAAATAGTTTTTATTAGTATTTTAAGTACATTTTTATTTTTACATTTTCTCTTTTCATTGTATTTTTTAGTTAAAGTTTGTGCTTTTGTCGTTTTTTTTATTAGTTTCTGTTTTTAAACTTGTGTATAAAGTTTTTTATTAATTTTATTTTTAATTTTTGTTTAGTACATCAATTTAAACAAAATTAAAATGAGCTAAAATAAAAATAATAAAATTAGTGTATTTTTTTAAATTATTTTTTTGTAAAATAATTTATTTTATTTGTTTCAAATAATGAAAATGTTTTTTTTAATGGTTTTAATTTTAGTTAACTATAATAACCCTGGAACATACAACACAAAATCACTGTACAAATGTGTAGAAGCTGCAGCTCATATATTTTACTCAGTTTTTTTTGCTCATTTTGACGTTGCATCTCTAAATTGTGTTTAACTTCTCCAGGTGAAGGAGTTTGATTCGATCTCCCGTCTCGACCAATGGCAAACCACCATGTTGCTGCGTATCAAGAAGACCATCCAGGGTGATGCCGGCGACCTCAAGTGATGTGTCCAAGAAAAATACTGTGGCATCATAGCTAGTTTAATTTCTTACCGTATCGTATGTGTGTGACAATCTGGTTGAACATTTCTGTAGTCATACTTGCTCAAACATAAGACGCTTCTTGGAAAGTCCAAATGCAACTTGCATTGCATTTGAGAAAACAGAAGTATATAAAATATTAATATGGTTCTCTTCTGGAAGGCATTTCTCTATCCCTTTACTTCACCATGAGGAAATATTTACCGTACACTGTTGTTTGTACTTGTGTGTGTGGCATGCGAGACCCCATAGGGCTGTTCTCTTTCTTTCAGTGTTGTCACTGGCATTGTCATGCATGATAAATGTTTAAAGTGTGTTTATGTGCTGTAGAATATCAGGTTTTTGTGAGTGCACTTTATTTCTGCTGTCTGTTTAAATTGAAAACACATTGCCTTTTGCATTTCCGTGCCATTGGCCTCTAAAACACATCCTCACGTCGTCTTTGTCGATATGGCAGTGTCAGTTCTGTCAGAGTATTTGCATTAGTGGCTGTACATGTTTCATAATCAGCAGAATAGCGTCTCTTGCTCACTAATGGTGGTGAAGTGCTCAGCTCAAGTGATTTTTTTTAGAGTGTGATATTACAGACAGCGTTGATTTTCTAATGCAGATCAAGTTATTGAATATGTACATATAAGTTTTGATTGTTGATTTATTCTGGTATTATTTGTAATTTTATGTTTAATTGGTTATTGTTTCACATGGATATGGGGCATTTGTTGTTTTGGCCATTCAGACCTTATGAATTATAATTTTACTTTAAGTGCTACTTGTTTTTTGAAGTTCACTTTGTGTCAGTAATTAAATGATGTTGACTGAATCTGATATATTAAACCATCTAATATGTTGTATGACTGACAGGGAATCAAAAACGTATGTTAAAATGTAAAATAGATGGCTAGTCTTATTGAAACATTTTAATAAATGTTCGACCTATTTATTCAAAGAAAAATGAATAAATAATCACTCATACCATGTCTGAGGTTTTTGGTATCAGTGTCATATTTTATATGAAACTCTGGACTTAATTTAGTTAAAATAGCAAAAGAATGAGGCTACAAAATATATTAAACAAAATAATGTAGGAAAGAAAGACCCAAAAATCACATTTAATACAGTCTTAAGGAGCTCGGAAATTATCTACAGCATCATAATTTTATTCTTATAAAATAAACGATACAGTGATACTCTCCGTCACGGTTCGAAAGAGGCAAAGACTCAAATGCAGGCAGATGGGGTCTCTATTTATAAATCACAAAATAAAAACACAAATGAAACCACCCCAAAGGGGGAAAAGCTAGAGTAACATAAATGCTGAAAACGGGACATAAACTGGGCACAGGGCAGACAGAAATCACTGGCATGAACAGGTACCTACGTGAGACAAACGAGCCCAGAACATAAAACACAGGGAGCTTAAAAGGAAAAAGCAATCAGGTAAACAGCTGGGGCAAATGACTCAATGATCAGGTAATGAGAGAACAGGTGAGTGGAGTCTGGGGACTGGAGTCCGGGAGGAAGGGAGATGGCGACCTCTGGGGGTGA
>NW_015629035.1:68889-73283 GCF_001515625.1 Sinocyclocheilus rhinocerous
AACCAGGGGGACGGCGGAGCGGGGGCGGAGGGATGGGGGGCCAGGTCCGTGTGCTGGAGGGGGACCTTGGGACTGAGGCAGAGCCGGCGGGATGGAGACCCAGGGCAGAACCAGCGTCCACCACAGCGGTGTGTGAGGAGCTGCCACCTTGGAACGGGCAATGGCGGGCTCTGCAGCTTTGGGAACCCCAGAGACGAGCACTGCCGCTTTGGGAAGACAAGAGGTGAGCTCCGCTGCCTCGGGGGAACTGTGAGCGGACACCACCGCTTCTGGAGCCTTGTGAGCGGACACCGCCGCCTCGGGGGAACTGTGAGCGGACACCTCCGCCTCGGGGGAACTGTGAGCGGACACCGACGCTTCTTGAGCTTTGAGTGGACACTGCCACCTCGGGAACTGTGAGAGGACACCGCCACTTCTGGAGCTTTGAGAGCAGACACTGCTGCCTCGGGGGAACTGTGAGTGGACACCTCCGCCTCGGGGGGAGCTGTGAGCGGACACTGCCGCCTCGGGGGAGCTGTGTGCAGACACCGGCGCTTCTGGAGCTTTGTGAGCGGACACCGCCGCCTCGGGGGAACTGTGAGCGGACACCACCGCTTCTGGAGCTTTGTGAGCGGACACCGCCACATCTGGAGCTTTGTGAGCGGACACCGCCACTTCTGGGGCTTTGTGAGCGGACACCGCCGCCTCGGGGGAACTGTGAGCGGACACCGCCGCCTCAGTGAGATCCTGAGTGGGCAACGCCGCTTTGAGAACATCGTGAGTGGGCATCGCGGCCTCAGGAGGATCATGAGCAGGCGCTGCCGCCTCAGGGGGATCCTGAGTGGGCACCGCCGCTTCGAGAACATCTTGAGCGGGCGCCGCCACCTCGGAAGGATCGTGAGCAAGCGCCGCCGCCTCAGGGGGATCCTGAGCGGGCACCGGCGCTTCGAGAACATCGTGAGTGGGCGTCGCCACCTTGGGAGGATCGTGAGCGGGCACCGCCGCCTCGGGAGGATCGTGAGCGGGCACTGCCGCTTCGATAACATTGTGAACAGGCACAGCCGCCTCGGGAGGATCGTGAGTGGGCCCCGCCGCCTCGGGTGGATCATGAGCGGCCACCGCCTCCCTCACCGACATCAGCAGAGGATCCTCCACACTGCGTCTCAGCCCCGGGTGCCCAGAGAACGACCCCAAGAACCTGGAAGTGGCCGGCACGAACGGCAGCCCAGGTCTGGAACGGCAGCCCAGACTGGAAAGAGGGCACCCTCCAGAAGTTCCACCTCCTTTAAATAGATGATGTGGTCGACCATCTCCCAATAGGACCACGCATCTAGCTCCCCCAGCTCCTCCCAGTTGACGGGCTCGTTCAGGCCCGCTAGAAACAGGTGGACGAGGGTGCTCTCCTCAAGCCCTAGCCCCTGGCCTGCATAGAAGAGGTCTTCGGCGTACAGCCCAAAGGGCCGATTGTCTTGTGGGCAGGGATGCGGCCCATTGGCCAGGGTTTGGATCCTCTGTTGTCCGGGAGCTGGGTATAAAAAAAATTCCCATCACCGCTGAGTCTTCAAGTAGCTCGTTTATTCTGTCACAGTTCGAAAGAGGCGAAGACTCAAATGCAGGCAGATGGGGTCTCTTTATTTATAAATCACAAAATTAAAAAAAACACAAATGAAACCACCCCAAAGGGAGAAAAGCTAGAGTAACATAAATGCTGAAAACGGGACATAAACTGGGCACAGGGCAGACAGAAATCACAGGCGTGAACAGATACCTACGTGAGACAAACAAGCCCAGAACAGAAAACACAGGGAGCTTAAAAGGAAAAAGCAATCAGGTAAACAGCTGGGGCAAATGAATCAATGATCAGGTAATGAGAGAACAGGTGAGTGGAGTCTGGGGACTGGAGTCCGGGAGTAAGGGAGATGGCGACCTCTGGTGGTGAGAGAGAGAAACACAGGGCCCGGGACCCCTGACACTCTCCATCTCCAATAACAATCCATCTAATAACATCCTAGGACCATGTGGTCTACTACACAGAAACAGAAAATGCTTACAGATTCAACAAGAAATGATCGGAAGCAATGAAAGAATCCCTATGGAAACCTGTTTTACACCATAGGATAATACTAAATAAATAAAGGTAATTGTGTCTTTTTTATCTCAAAATTATGACATTTTTCTTGTTTGTATATCACAATTCTGAGAAAAAATTTCACAATTACATTTTTTTATTTTTTTTATTCTGTGGCAGAAATGGATTCCATAGAATTCACATACACATCCTTAATTTAAGATTGAAAATAGTCAACTTACAAAGAAAACATTTTTGGAAAGAACTGATTTACTCAGTGAACAAAAACATTTGTTGTTGCATTTTTGCTCTGCCACTTCTTGCATACAAAATTATTAAAATACTCCTTGCAGGTTTTGAAGATCAACTCTGATCTTTAACTACTAAACCACGGCATCCCTGAGTGTAAAGGCATAGTTCATCCAAAAATGAAAATTGTGAACATATGTACTCACCCTCAGGCCATCTGAGATGTAGATAGATGAGTTTGTTTCTTCATCGGAGAAATGTAGCATTCCATCACTTGCTCACCAATGGATCCTCTGCAGTGAATGGGTGCCGTCAGAGGAAGCGTTACTATGGACTATAGACTCCTAATTTTGGCCAGATGTGACGGTTTAAAGTTAAAACCGTTTTAATGATGGATTTGTTTCTTACAAACACTCAGCTATTGGCTTCACAAGACATTAACTGATGGACTGGAGTGGTGTGGATTACTTGTCGATTATTGTGATGTTTTTATCAGCTGTTTAGACTCTCATTCTGACGGCACCCATTCACTGCAGAGCATTCACTGAGCAAGTGATGCAATGCTACATTTCTCCAAATCTGTTTTGATGAAGAAACTTTTCAGTGCACAATCCAACACATTTTTTTAAAACTGCATTTACTCATATCATGTGACACGACACTTCTGCTATGATGTTTCAGTGTGCATTCTTGTTTGAATGTCAGACATCCACTGGAGGTCGATCAGTCACCGTCAGACTCGTCTTCTGATGCCTGTAAAGAGTCTCGATCAACTACATACTGTGTGACATCAGGTAACCCGAATATCACACAGCAGCTCACAGCACTGCGGGAAATTCTCATGTCGCAGGCTTCATCCCTGTGCGGAAAAAGGTAGATAAAGTTATATAAAGATACTTTTTAAGATCCAATCAATTCTACACAGATAAAATGAACTCTTTTTTTTTTTTTGTCTCAGAAATACATCACATTATTAAGGAAAATTGGGCATTCAATAGCAAACAAATAATAACAAATTCAACTTATTATTATTTTTTTTCTTTTTTTGCACAAATAGGTCACAATTCATTTGTAGGCGTATCATGCAGTGTGAAATGATTAGTGAGCTGTAGTGTTTGTGAACGTTACCATTCATTCGTCATCCGGCCATAATACTCCACATCACGGCAGGTGCCCATACCATTAAACCTCCCGACAACAAACAGCTGATCGTCCACCACCTGCAGTTTAGCGAATCAAATAATTATATGTAACATGTTCAGTATGCGAACAATGAGAAACTTAAAAAACTGTAATTTCTGCAGAATTCTCATTAGATGTCTGTATCTCACCTCAATGCCGAAGTTGCTGCGTGGGTTTATCATAGACTGTATATCATGCCAGGTGTCATTAAAGGGGTCATATGATGCGATTTCAATTTTTCCTTTCTCTTTGGAGTGTTACAAGCTCTTGGTGCATAAAGAAGATCTGTAAAGTTGCAAAGACTAAAGTCTCAAATCCAAAGAGATATTCTAATTAAAAGTTAAGAGTTTGACTCACAGCCTGTATGTACGTTTTTTATTTTTTACAGAATTTGCCACTGACGATTCAAACGCGAGTTTTGAGCAGTGTAGAGTAGTGCTTGTTGTTTGTCATTTCTCCAGACATGGTTTTATGTTTATGCAGCGCGATACGCAACGCAACGCTTAAAAAGACAGACCAACGCGTTTCAGAAAGGCGGGGCATAGAGGAGCAACAATAATGTACATTATGTGGAAAATAATGTGTTTTTTCAACCTTAAACCGCATAAATACATTGCATTACACCAAATACACAACATAATGTTCTTTTTAGCAACGTCATAAGACCCCCTTAAGATGGTTTTAGGCCTCTGCACTTCGCAAACCACCAACCTTGAAACATAAATGTGCATTTTTCTGTTCATATAAAATGTTCTGTATGCATTTTTGAGTATCTGTGTTTGTAAAGTCAATATTGTACCACATTTTGCTATAAGTTTGATTGCATCATATAATAATTGCTGTTAATAGTGTTCATTGTCTGTTTGATTATGTCTTTAATTGATTTTTCCGTACATTTCTGCCATATGTACATTAA
>NW_015629035.1:73410-79008 GCF_001515625.1 Sinocyclocheilus rhinocerous
TAAAGGGGTGGATTTCACTTTTTTAACATTAGTTAGTGTGTAATGTTGCTGTTTGAGCATAAACAATATCAACAATATCTAGGCGCTGAAAGTTCAATGCAAAACCCGTTTTGGGCGCGGGGAGGGGCATTTTTACTGCATGATAAACATGAGCAGCACGGCACAGCGGTTTATATGTATATTTATCCATAAATCCATAGATCAATATTATTTCTGCTGTTAAAAACAAATAAATAAACTGTGTAGGAGAGTGGTTATTATGTGCCAACACTGAGAAACTCTATATTTGTGCAGTGTGCGAATGTAAAAAAAAATCAATTCCGATTTGAAGCTTGTGACATATAAACATCAACCCGATCACTTTATTTAGCGTTCATGTAAACACTACATTCAGATTCATCAATCAGAATGAATTCAGTCCGATTGAACCAAAAATTGTGCATGTAAACGTAGCCACTGTGACTGCACACAAGTTAACTTTAATGAGGTTATGTGATTAAGATGAATGTTAATGTATAATGAGTCAAGTAAACAAGAATCAAACTATCGAAATGCACACGGACCAATGTATTACAAATCAGAAATCTAAAACAGAACGGCAAATTTACCTTAAACACGAGAAAATCCAGCAATGCATCACCTCCGTGACAAGCCCAACCATCCTTCTCTGATCCATAGCACGGTTAGAGTGTCTTGTCCAAATACGCATGCACGGATTCAAGCATGCTGTACTTTTAGATTAAAATTTACTCAATATTTCTAGATTTTCCAGAACACCTGAGAGTCCTCTTTAAGGACCCCTCAGAGGACCTCAGATAATGCCAACCCTGAAACAACATACAGAACTACCACATTTTGCTATAAGTTTGATTGCATCATATAATAATTGCTGTTAATAGTGTTCATCGTCTGTTTGATTATGTCTTTAATTGATTTTTCCGTACATTTCTGCCATATGTACATTAACTGACAGTCACCACTGATAAGCTACCACTAAATATTGTAGAAACTTAATTTGCTGTAAAGTTGCTTTGCAGCGATTTGTATCGTGAAAAGCGCTATACAAATAAACCTGAATTGAATTGAATCGTGGCACCTTTAAAGGGGTGGTTGACTGCGATTTCACTTTTTTAACATTAGTTAGTGTGTAATGTTGCTGTTTGAGCATAAACAATATCTACAAAGTTGCGGCGCTGAAAGTTCAATGCAAATGGAGATATCGTCTTTTAAAATTCTGGTAGTTTAATGCCTACAAAAACGGCTCGTAGGGACTACAACGAGTTACTTCCCGGGTTTGTGACATCACAAACCCAGACAAACCCCGCCCCCGGGAACAGTGGTGTAGTGGAGGGTATAGAGAATGGGAATCTACGTCATGCCGCGTTGGATTCCGCCATGTTTTAGGTCACGCTCAGGAGCACACAGTGTAAACACACGCAAATCACCAGAGAAAAAGCCGACCGGTTTACTATTAATATTTTTTGAAAACCATCTTACATACTCTTAGAATAAAACGGACTATTATGTAAATCTCTTTAAATAAAAAAAAAATCGCTCTGTGGTTTGTCTGAGAGGCTGCAAATAGGCTATTCATTATTCAGTCTCCTTCACTACAGTGGTACTGATATAGGCTAACTGCTAAAACACTTTGGTTAGAGTAGCAATCATGGCTATTTTTTAAAGGGGAGAATACAGTTAGATCTCAAACAGTGAATTATTTATCATTATTATATATTGTCATATTGCCCAGTAAAACTGCTCAGTGTAAAGATATATACCATTATAGAGGTAACAGAACTTACTAGCTTCTTGGAAACTATGTGTATTGTGGATGCTATGCAAATAAATACCTTGACTTGAATGAACCAAGTTGAAGATTCTTATTATTAGAGATGCCGAACAACGATGCAAGAGATAAAATAAATGAATGAATGAAACTTAATCCGTGCAAACAAGTGGCTGGGTATCAACGAGCTGCCGCTAGGTAACATTTCCATATTTGATTTTTTTCTATTTGTGGTGTGAGGGCTTACAGTTTAATGCAAACCACTGTATATAATAAATCTACAGATATAAATTATTAAGACACATCTTGTTTCAGTTTAACTTTCATCCGAGTTCCGTAGTGAATGTAGACATTTTATATTATTTTATGTTTATATGATTCAACTTAAGATCGCATTGGAATGATTAACGCGTACTGTATCAACATAGCATTAATCAAAAGCAGAGGTATTTAATGTAGACATTGATAAGGGCTATGGCATAGCCATGTCTGCAGGAATTACCTCTGCTTTTTCAGCTTTCTAACACTGAAAAAAATAACACTGCAAATGATGTAAAGTGAGCCTTAACCACTTCAACGCGATCTTAAGTAGAATAATATAAACATTAAATAATATCCAGTCTCCGCTGTGGCTCCCGCGACCTAAATACCCAGAATGCATTGCCGCTGTGACAACACATTCCCATTCTCTTTATCAGTCGGCTTTGCATATACTTCTAAATCCCCTCTGATGTGCATCATTCATTAGTGTCCTGCATTAGCCAAAATCATGGAGAAGGGTGTGAAACTGCAGCCTCCGGTTGTGCAGGAACATACTATTGAAATCATGACAGTCCACCATGACTAGCTAATCAAATCACATGTACATAAATGCCAATATTCCCTAAACACACCCAGTAAAGATAATGATGCGGCCTGCTTCCCTTTAAATTTGATTGATGATTGCGCCTGCGCCTGCCTCTCATCTGGACAAATCACTTGAATGCAAGGCAAGCGGAGTGGTCTGGGGCTTGAGTGCATGTCAGGGGAGGCGCGAAGAGTGATAAAATAATATTCATAGGCGGAGCGTGTGGCCACAGCGAGTTGGGGCAAAAATGCCACTAAATTGGTCGAAAATGCCCCCTGCGCAAACAAATTAAATCTATTACAAATTAAATCTATTATATCTGTTGCTAACAAAATGAAAATGATTAGAAAGTGTCGACTGCGGCATCAAATTAAGAACTGCTCACGTTGCACCGTATTTCATTTTGGGCGATTTTACAGTGTTGCGCATTATAACCAATCACAGCTGCTATATGGACGACATCTTAGTATATGGTCATACTCGTGAAGAACATGACCATAGACTTGATGAAGTGCTGAATGCTATCCATGCCTCAGGGCTGAAGCTGAAGAAGGAAAAATGCATTTTTGGTCAGAAGGAATTGGGTTTTGTGGGACATCGTCTCAGTAAAGAGGGCATTAGACCCGACCCAGAAAAGGTCCGTGCTATCCGGGACCTCAGCAAACCCCAAAATCTGACTGAGTTAAAACGGATGCTGGGTATGATTAATTACATTTGCCGTTACCTGCCACACAGCGCTACAGTGTTACAGCCGTTGAATGAGCTACTGAGAGCTGACACAGTGTGGAGGTGGTACGAGAGTCAAGAGGAGGCATTCACAAAAGTGAAAGAAATGTTAGTTGCAGCCCCAGTGCTGGCATATTATGACGTGAACAAGCCAACAGTCGTCACGGCCAATGCCAGCAGTTACGGAATAGGGGGGGCATTGCTTTCAAGAGCATGATGGGAAGATGCTTCCAGTGGCCTTCTGTTCCCGTACTCTCACAGCCGCTGAGAAACGCTACGCTCAAATTGAAAAAGAGTGTTTGGCTTCAGTTTGGACATGCGAAAAGTTGTCACGATATCTCTGCGGTTTAGAGTCCTTCAAAGTACTCACAGATCATAAACCTTTAGTCCCTTTGATAAATCAGAAAACCCTTGACGAGGTCCCCATTCGTTGTCAGCGGCTCCTAATAAGGATGATGCGCTTCAACCCAGTGGCAGTGTATACCCCAGGAAAGTCTCTGCTTATAGCGGACACGCTGTCCAGACACCCCCTGGCCAACTCAGAACAGTCAGACCTCGAGGAGGAAGTTGAGGCCTATGTAGCTGGAGTCGAGGAGCACTTGCCAGCTTCACCCCAGAAGCTACATCAGATAGCTGATGCTACGAAAGCAGATGAAGAGTTACAAAACGTGCTTTAAAATGTCCAGCAAGGGTGGCCTAAACATATAAAAGCGGTGCCTGTCAATCTGCGAGCCTACTTTAGCCAACAAGGGTTTCTGAGTGAGTCTGCAGGGCTTCTCCTGCATGGATCAAGAATCGTAATCCCAATCAAAATGAGGGATGAAGTACTTGCTCGCATTCATGAAGGCCACCAAGGACTTAGTAAGTGTCGTGAGCGGGCACGCCTATCAGTGTGGTGGCCAGGCATCAGCTCTGATCTAAAACGTAAAGTGAACCAGTGCCAGTTGTGCCAGAATAATAAGCCCACTCAACGCAAGGAGCCATTGCTAGTGACAAAGTTACCCCCAGGCCCATGGAGACACCTTGGGGTAGATCTCCGTGAAGCAGGTGGCCATCAATACCTTGTTGTAGTGGATTATTATTCAAGATTTATTGAAATAGCCCACTTGGTGAACATGACAAGCAGAAGAGTGATTGGCAAACTAAAGAGCATGTTTGCACGTTTTGGCATCCCAGAAAGGCTGTGCTCTGACAATGCTCGACAGTTTACATCAGTCGAGTTTAAGACATTTGCAGAACAATATGGTTTTGTTCACGTGACGTCCAGTCCTCACTTCCCACAATCGAACGGAGAAGCAGAGAGGGCCGTTCAGACAGCAAAGAAAATACTAAAGCAAGATGACCCTTTCTTGGCCCTTCTCGCGTATAGGGCAACTCCAATAGCAGCTACAGGGTGTAGTCCATCGCAGCTTCTCATGGGAAGGCATCTCCGGACTACAGTTCCAGTGATGGCAAGTAACTTGGTCCCTGAATGGCCTGACTTGAAAAGAGTGGAAGTTAAGGATCGCAAAGCCAAGTATTCTTACAGATACTTCTTCAATCGACGGCATGGTGCTAGATCCTTATTGCCTCTATCTCCTGGGGACTAAAGCTGGATGGTGAAAAGGAGTGGACGACGAAAGGGATCGTAAGTCGTCAAGCTGAACAGCCAAGGTCATACTATGTGTCAACTGACCACGGAGTATTTCGCAGGAATCGTAAACATCTCCAAGCCATTCCAGGGGATACTGCTATTCAACATGAACAAGATCTACCTGGCCTCACAACAGATGTTGAGGAAAGTCACC
Source organism: Sinocyclocheilus rhinocerous (assembly GCF_001515625.1). Taxonomy (NCBI): domain Eukaryota; kingdom Metazoa; phylum Chordata; class Actinopteri; order Cypriniformes; family Cyprinidae; genus Sinocyclocheilus; species Sinocyclocheilus rhinocerous. The sequence continues at coordinate 78,557 of NW_015629035.1, forward strand.
TACCTGGGGTTCCAAGTGAGCAATTACCTGAGGCGAATCAAGGAACGTCTGTTCCTTTCTTAGAACCTACGGCAGCTGTGCCTCATACTCCACAACATGTAGTGTCACCTAAGACCACACGGTGTGGGCGAGTGATAAGAAAGCCATTGCGCTACCAGTCATAATACAGAGTCAAAACACTTTTATTTTTCCCTTTTCTTGTATTACAGAGACTTTATTTGTGGAAAGATTCATTTTGTATAATGTTTTATGTTTGTGATGTTATCAGCAGTGTAATTGAACTTTTGATCTAATTTTGTTTGTTAAAAAGTAACATACTTCGCCAAAAAGGGGGAAGATGTGATAAATAGTATATGGGTTTGTAACAAGCTTTCTTATTGGTTATTACATATGCGTATGTACGTATACGGAAGTGTTCATTAAACAGCATCAAAACAGAGTGCAAGTCTAGC
>NW_015629035.1:79241-88500 GCF_001515625.1 Sinocyclocheilus rhinocerous
ATAGAGGTAACAGAACTTACTAGCATCTTGGAAACTATGTGTATTGTGGATGCTATGCAAATAAATACCTTGACTTGAATGAACCAAGTTGAAGATTCTTATTATTAGAGATGCCGAACAACGATGCAAGAGATAAAATAAATGAATGAATGAAACTTAATCCGTGCAAACAAGTGGCTGGGTATCAACGAGCTGCCGCTAGGTAACATTTCCATATTTGATTTTTTTCTATTTGTGGTGTGAGGGCTTACAGTTTAATGCAAACCACTGTATATAATAAATCTACAGATATAAATTATTAAGACACATCTTGTTTCAGTTTAACTTTCATCCGAGTTCCGTAGTGAATGTAGACATTTTATATTATTTTATGTTTATATGATTCAACTTAAGATCGCATTGGAATGATTAACGCGTACTGTATCAACATAGCATTAATCAAAAGCAGAGGTATTTAATGTAGACATTGATAAGGGCTATGGCATAGCCATGTCTGCAGGAATTACCTCTGCTTTTTCAGCTTTCTAACACTGAAAAAAATAACACTGCAAATGATGTAAAGTGAGCCTTAACCACTTCAACGCGATCTTAAGTAGAATAATATAAACATTAAATAATATCCAGTCTCCGCTGTGGCTCCCGCGACCTAAATACCCAGAATGCATTGCCGCTGTGACAACACATTCCCATTCTCTTTATCAGTCGGCTTTGCATATACTTCTAAATCCCCTCTGATGTGCATCATTCATTAGTGTCCTGCATTAGCCAAAATCATGGAGAAGGGTGTGAAACTGCAGCCTCCGGTTGTGCAGGAACATACTATTGAAATCATGACAGTCCACCATGACTAGCTAATCAAATCACATGTACATAAATGCCAATATTCCCTAAACACACCCAGTAAAGATAATGATGCGGCCTGCTTCCCTTTAAATTTGATTGATGATTGCGCCTGCGCCTGCCTCTCATCTGGACAAATCACTTGAATGCAAGGCAAGCGGAGTGGTCTGGGGCTTGAGTGCATGTCAGGGGAGGCGCGAAGAGTGATAAAATAATATTCATAGGCGGAGCGTGTGGCCACAGCGAGTTGGGGCAAAAATGCCACTAAATTGGTCGAAAATGCCCCCTGCGCAAACAAATTAAATCTATTACAAATTAAATCTATTATATCTGTTGCTAACAAAATGAAAATGATTAGAAAGTGTCGACTGCGGCATCAAATTAAGAACTGCTCATGTTGCACCGTATTTCATTTTGGGTGATTTTACAGTGTTGCGCATTATAACCAATCACATGCGATTCTATTGAGCTTAGGAATGCAATGGCCAATCAGAGGCGTTCAGATGAGTAATCGCTGAAACTCATCAGTTTTGAGTGCGCGCGCGTTCGCTGACTGAATTCCGCTTATTCTATCATCATAAACAACAAACCGCAGATGTAAGTACAACGTAAGTAAGAGATTCATTTCACAATGTAGACAGCTTCAGTGATTAAAAGGATAGTTTAATTTTTTTTTGAGAGTGCTTAAACTCGCGATAGATCAAAGTTAATGATATGTCACTTATTACCGTTTGAATAACCTTGGAAAGGAAACGTTTTATAATTATCAATTTCTAATGTTTTTATTAAACTGTAATCACGTTAAATACAAATTCAGTCCCATTAAACATATTTTATTAGCCTACATGACACCCATGTCTGGTTCTTGCCTAAAAAGACGGCTTTATGATGTTTGTAGTTAATAGATTTGGCTGCTTTAGCCTTAGTTTCAAAATACTTACAGTAGAAATAATTTGTAATTTTACCTTTATTCCCCAAACTTAGCATATTATTCCCTTGAATGTACTGAATAGGTACACTATAATTCCAAAAAAAAGTTAGGCTGTAAATTCTGTTTACTTAAGCAAATGTATTTATAGCGAATATCCTTTAATATTTGGCTAGTATAGTATGATTTGAAATATTTGTATTTTTAAAAAATATCAAATCATGATTTTTGATATCTGGAGTTACAACCAGTAAAATTATTATGAAGATGTCGTAAACAACACAAGAGTTCTTATGATGACCATGATGTAAACATTATGAAATAGGATTAAAAATATATGTTAATAACATTTTTAAGAATGTTCTGGTGCATAGTTAGAGGATTATTCTATTCTATTCTATTCTATTATCACACTTTTCCAAGTTGTCTTTTCTGTAGTTACATTGTTACAGCCAAGGTCATACTATGTGTCAACTGACCACGGAGAATTTCGCAGGAATCGTAAACATCTCCAAGCCATTCCAGGGGATACTGCTATTCAACATGAACAAGATCTACCTGGCCTCACAACAGATGTTGAGGAAAGTCACCTACCTGGGGTTCCAAGTGAGCAATTACCTGAGGCGAATCAAGGAACGTCTGTTCCTTTCTTAGAACCTACGGCAGCTGTGCCTCATACTCCACAACATGTAGTGTCACCTAAGACCACACGGTGTGGGCGAGTGATAAGAAAGCCATTGCACTACCAGTCATAATACAGAGTCAAAACACTTTTATTTTTCCCTTTTCTTGTATTACAGAGACTTTATTTGTGGAAAGATTCATTTTGTATAATGTTTTATGTTTGTGATGTTATCAGCAGTGTAATTGAACTTTTGATCTAATTTTGTTTGTTAAAAAGTAACATACTTCGCCAAAAAGGGGGAAGATGTGATAAATAGTATATGGGTTTGTAACAAGCTTTCTTATTGGTTATTACATATGCGTATGTACGTATACGGAAGTGTTCATTAAACAGCATCAAAACAGAGTGCAAGTCTAGCATTTGGCTGCTTTAGCCTTAGTTTCAAAATACTTACAGTAGAAATAATTTGTAATTTTACCTTTATTCCCCAAACTTAGCATATTATTCCCTTGAATGTACTGAATAGGTACACTATAATTCCAAAAAAAAGTTAGGCTGTAAATTCTGTTTACTTAAGCAAATGTATTTATAGCGAATATCCTTTAATATTTGGCTAGTATAGTATGATTTGAAATATTTGTATTTAAAAAAAATATCAAATCATGATTTTTGATATCTGGAGTTACAACCAGTAAAATTATTATGAAGATGTCGTAAACAACACAAGAGTTCTTATGATGACCATGATGTAAACATTATGAAATAGGATTAAAAATATATGTTAATAACATTTTTAAGAATGTTCTGGTGCATAGTTAGAGGATTATTCTATTCTATTCTATTCTATTATCACACTTTTCCAAGTTGTCTTTTCTGTAGTTACATTGTTACTGCATGATGAGCAGTGTTGGTCTTGTTACTCCAAAAATGTAATTTATTACTCGTTTCTTATTACTCCTTTAAAAAGTAATATTATTACTTTACTTATTACTTTCTGACAACAGTAATTAGTTACACTACTAGTGTGATAAATAGTATATGGGTTTGTAACAAGCTTTCTTATTGGTTATTATATATGCGTATGTACGTATACGGAAGTGTTCATTAAACAGCATCAAAACAGAGTGCAAGTCTAGCGTGGTTCATGACAACTAGTTACATTACTTTTTCCTTCACGCCCCACAGAAGTTGTAATTGTGTATCTTCCCCATTAAATGTTACTAACAATGTATTTCTGAATCATCATTTGACCAAAATCTACATTGGATCACAGTCAGAGGTTAGTACAAACACTCAATAGTTGATAGTGATGTAACCCAGTAGAACAAAATTCTACAGGTATTGGGTTTATTTCTATTAATTTAGTAATTATTTTTGTTTTGCTCTAATACAGAACTAAAATGTGAGTGAATTATACGTCATTATATTGATGTAACCTAAATGTGCATATGCCTCTTTAAGAGCGCGATCTTATGTCAGGCTTGATTGCTATACACATGTGAAAAATGTGGTATTAACGAGCAAGTTATTTCTTTATTATCCTTTATTTCTATTGTTTTTTTGAGTGTTAAGTCCCGCCCTCAGTTAGGTGGTGTGTAATGTGATTGGTTGTTTTAGAAGGTTGATTGACAAGTCAGCGGAGGGATCCAGGCAGATGAAATGATGGTAGATGATGATAATAGATGATGATTTTTCATCAGAGGGCAGATGAAAAAAGACGTGTATGTGTGAGACGTGCTGCCGGCAGTAATGAAGTTATTAATCATTTACTAGTTAAAATATCAAACTGTAATATAGATCGTGTGTGAAACACGATCTATATTACAGATCGATTCAATTATTTTGAATTCGTCGCTAGACGCGAGTGTTTTATACGACATCCTGGTGTCCTTAATTTGCCAGTCAAGTGTGATTACAGACTGTTCTACTATCAATTCATATATCTACTCATCTGAACTGAACTGTGAGTTAAAGGAGTGTTTAAACAGTGAGAGATTGAAAGATTGCACGACGATGGAGACCTTAAGGACCAGATAGCGCCCCAAGTACCTGCGTTATTTGGGGTTCCTCTGGCTACGTGGGAGGTCCGTTTCGTCGGCTGACGACGGAGAGAGAGACCGAGGAGCTGTGGGAGGCCTAATGCCCGGTTCAGACTACACGATTTTAGCCCGATTTTGCCACGATTTGCTTGACGTAGGGTGTCGTGGGGATTCGTAAACGACAATGGGTGTCGGGACGCAAGATTCCATCGTTTCAGCACATGTAATGTGTCATAGTGGACAACAACCGATTCCGTGTCTGCGATGCTTCACGACAGAAAGACTAGCATGTTTAATTTTTTTTCTGTCACATTGGTGACGTAGAATTATGAGATGGAGGAAAGGTTCGTGGAGCTGTGGCAACAGTACTCCTGCCTGTATGATGTGTCATCGAGGGACTACCACGACAGAACAAAGTAAGAAAAATGCTGGCGAACTATAGCGGAAGCGCTTCAGGAATGTTTACACTCTTGTTTTCGGAAGTCAGTCGCTAGTTCCGCTTTCTTGATGACATCACACGCGTCGTTAAAGACGGCACGCGATGAATGGTCGGGAAGCAACGTGTAGTCTGACATGTTTCTTGTCCACGACACGACAAGATATTAGGAGTCAAACTAGTGTAATCTGACACAGTGACTATCGTGACCGACAAAAATATCGTGTAGTCTGAACCTGGCATAACACAGGATCCCCGATCGCGGTTTTCATCGCACACGAAATTGAGGTATTGATGTTGATTTATTTGTGCTCAGGAGAGTGAAGGGGCCAATTTTCAGTTTCTCTGGCCACCATGAACACAAGCTACGATCCAGGCCTGCAACGGGTGGGTTTTAATGACCGGTTTGTGTGTGAGTGGGCCCACAAGTGTTTAACATTGGTTCATATGGTGTTATTCAAGGAGCTTAAAATACTGTGAATATTCAAAGTGATATTCTGATTCTCAAAGTGAGTAAGTTAGTACATTTCGTTCCATGTGAGTTAATTTGTTCAATTCATTCTGAGTGTTTTTGATACGGAGATCAATTCAGTAACTCTGTCATCTGAGATATTGCCTTTTTTGGCCTAAACTGAGTCATAATCAACACATGTAAATGTGTGAATACCCCATATTCTGAAATCGACTTCTGTTTGACTTCTAAATCTATTCTAATTAAATTCTTTATATTTTGTCACTTATTTAAGAGTTTTATTATTTAAAAAAAAGTTGGTTTTGACAATTTAAATATATTATATAGTATAGTTCTAAATTCTAAGTAACTTTCTAGAGAGAAATACTTCATTTTGTGACATCAGAGGGGCCTAACTACAACATTGCTGTAGGCATTTAGTTTATTGAACCTGGTGCGCTATCCTAAAATTATAATAACACGTAGGAGGCACTACATAAAGTGGGGGCTCGTCCGGGATCTCCCTCTAATAAGTCACTGATGATTTCCTGAAAGAAGAATGAAAAAAAGTTAAGCTCAAGTATATTCTGTCCTTTCATTATAAGTGACTGAGAAGTGCCTAAAGTGACATAATGACTCTAAGAAAAGACCCCTGTCTCCAAGAAGAGTTAACTAGCTGGTGCAACGAGGTAGACTTGAAAACACGCACGTGTAGAGATTTACCGCTGATTACAGAACTGGCTTTACTGACGAGATGCGCATTAAATATCGTGCAATATTTATCGTGCAGCCCTAGCGGACAAGCCATTGATCTAAGCGCATACCTCCCGAAGTGGCAAGGGGAGAAAAGAAAGAGCCCTGGTCAGTCATAGTGAACCAAACAAGAGAACCTGCATTTGACACAGCTACTGGAGGATTCACTGAAAAGCTTGCAAAGTTCCTGATGGAAGAAGGAAAGTCTCTCAGCGATGTACAAGCTTTGTGTACTCCACGCATTGCTATCGATAGTTCCCCTGAGTCAATTATACGTGCCATGGGTGAGGTCCTGGAAAAGACTGTAAAGCCGCAGAGTGATAGCAATGCCTACCGATGCCTGTGCACGTTTTCAGCTGTAGTTCCCACCCCCATAGGAGAGGAGAGTATGGAAAATTGGATCGATCAAGCCAGGCTAACCGAGTGCGACTGTTCTGAAAAAGAAAAACGACGCAGAATTGTGGAGAGCCATAAAGGACCTGCATTAGAAATCATAAGAGCTGTCAGTTTCTCCAACCCCGAGGCGAGTGCCTTGCAGTATTTGGAAGCATTGGAGAGTACATTTGGATCAACAGAGTCTGGTGAGGACTTATACTTCAAGTTTCATCTTATGCGCCAAAACGCAGGTGAGGCTCTGTCTAAATTCCTGAGGAGGATTGATAAGGCTCTTAACAAAGTAGTAGAACGAGGTGACCTGTCTCCTCGAATGGTGGATAAAGTACGAGTTGAACAGCTAATTCGAGGTGCAGTGAATTCTGACCTGATGTTGCTTCAGTTAAGACTACGAGAGAGAAAAGATGCCCACCTTCTTTCCTGAGTCTGCTGAAGGACATACGTGAGGCGGAGGAGAGTGAAGCATCTGACCAGAACCATGTTTCCCTATCATTTGAAGTGATTTGTTGAGGGCAGAATGACCAATTCTCAGACGAGAAATTACCATATCTTCCTTTCTGTTGTCATAACTAATTCTAACTAAACCAACTTGTTTTTGTATATTATACAGATGACATCCGGCTCCCCTGTCTCTCTCTGTCGCTCTGTGTACCTGGCCTGTACCACTACACTCGCTATCTTCAGAGCTTTTTTTTTTGGCTTACCAACACACAAACCATTCACAATTGCTAAACTGGCCTAAAATAGAAGGCTCCGGTTGAAGATTCGTCTTTCCCCGATGGGAGTCGGCTCTTCTCGTTCGCTACAAAGAATCGGCTCTTAGAGCCGGCTCGTTCGCGAACGAAACATCACTACCACCGGCAGAGAAAGTGAGGGGAGATACACTCATTTATTTAGCAAATTTCTTAAAATACTTTGACAAATATCAATTTGATGCTAAATAACAGATTTTTTCAAACTTAGAGGAACAAACCACAATTTATGAGGAACATTAGCATTAGCTTATGATTTCTATCTCACCTGTCATTTCATTCGGTAGTGACATTTTCTGTAAACGGTAACGTAGATACAGTATTCATGTATTTTAAGTCATGCTGTTGTCATTTTAGTACAGGTAAAGTGAAAACATTACTGTAAACACACTTTTTTTGTTTGTATTTAGATTAGATTTCGACATATTCAGAAATGAAGAAAACTTATGCATGACCAACATTGTTTTCCTCTTACAGGTAAAAATATAAACCGGTTGAACCAGTTTGTTTTAAGTGAAGCTTTAAACAGACTACATTTTTGTGAAAGGAAGAACGTGAACGACATTAGGAGAGAAAAGCTGTTTGTGAATAATGTTCAGTTTGAGAACAGATCAGTTTAATGCTGCTATCTAGAGATAGAATGGATTTATGAACTGAATGAAGTTTGTGTTTGATGTTCTTCATTGTTGAGGCAGAGGTAGGTTTGAACCAACACATTTCTAAGATCATTGTCTTACATCATTTCATATTTAACAGCATTCAAAAAGTATTTATTTTGTAATGTAAGGCATGTATTTTACTGCCTTTCTAGCTAAACAAACATGTAACTGGTGAACATTTCACTCCCATACTGAAATATGTAAATCATACCCAAAACTTTTGTATTCTCAAGTTACATTCTGTATATCTGATCATGAAAATTGTTGTACATTTTTAGCGTTTTCTAGTGCACTGTATCTAATATGAGTGTCTATGAGAGAGAGTGGGGTGATGTTCAGACACATGAAGCAGCATCTCCAGAACCCAGCTGTGTGTCTATGAAGAGTGATGAGTCAATGCCCATTCCAGTGACCTCTGACCCTGAGTGAGTATAAATGTGACTTAAAGGTGTAACTTCTTTTTAATGAAAATTGTCTGTCTATGCAGTAGAGACACGAAAGAGTTTCAAGTCAGTGCTACTTGACTAGAGAAAAAAGAGGGCTGTGGTTTTTCCTTTTTAAAAAACTTCAACACACATAATGAACTAAAACATAATGCAAACATAATGCACCATCTGTCGAAAAATGCATAAGTTCTGTTAGTTGATTTAGCAAGAGTTCTGGAGCTCTACAAAGTCCAGTGGACTTTTGTTGACAAATAAACAGGGATATCCAGGTGCGGTAAACATCGGATAAAGAGTACACATTAGAGTACACAATATTGTAACAGTACAAAGCTGTTTGAAAATCGACAAACTTACCCTTTGAAGGAGAAGTTTACCTTAAAATTAAAAATAAATAGCAAATTAAATAAATAAATGAACACATGCCAACACTCAAAAATCCAAGAGTCTTCATCAGGTATGTGTTTTTCTTGTATGTGTTTTAAAGCACAAAAAACAGCCGTGTGAAGCCACATTTGCTAGTAAACAAATTTCATGTATTCAGGTGTCAGTATAGAGTCGAATAAGAGCCAGCTACACCTGAATCTAAAATATATGAAAACAAAATAGAAATGTGTCCATACAGTGAAACTGTGAATTTTAAATCATTTTTGAAACTTTCTAAATATGAATTACATTTGAAAAATGTATTAATTTAAAAAGGAAATAAAGAAGAAAAAAATAATAACCTTGGTCTAAACTTGGTTTCACTTCAAATTAATTTTTAGAGTTTGATGTACTGGAAACATTTAGAATAATGCATTTCAACCCTCTACGGACACCTTGGCAATTGAATCGCCATTGGCTAGTACATTTTTTACTAAGCCCCGTCCTCAGAAATAGGCGATGGGCTCTGATTGGTTAGCTAGCCCAGGGGGTTGTGATTGGTTAAACCGCATCT
>NW_015629035.1:89075-90231 GCF_001515625.1 Sinocyclocheilus rhinocerous
TAACGAGCTGCTGGATTCATGAATATTAATCAGGTTGTGTGCATTCGCTAGAATTGATTTGCTGGATTCAAATCAGGAACGATAATAGGTGAGCGCCAGCCAATGATATTGTCGTTTGCGCATTAGTTCCGCCCCACTACCAGAGAAACCGGCAGTTCTTAAAAGCTGAAGAACTCCAAAGGAACTCCGTTATTTTGACAGGAAAATAGAACAAAGAATATCGTTTACGTATAGCGCGTCAATTCTGCATGGTATGTCAGACTCTATCGCTCTGTCTTTCTCTTTGCGTGTGAGAAAAAAGCAAAGTGACGGCGAGTTGTACGCCTTCACACTAAAGTTTACGGTACGCGAAATACTGGTGCGCTGCGCATCCATAGAGATGAACTGAAAAATATCACAGATCGCTTGACTGAGAGAGAACTCTGAAGCGCTCAGTCAGAGTGTTCTGTGAGCGAAAATATATCTGTGCTTAACTTATACTTAGCCTCCAACTCACACACTGGCGAGTAAAATCTGGGAGAGAGTGAAGGAGTGAATGAAGAACATGAGGTTTTAAAGATGGAGAAAACAGACAGAAAACAAGACACTCCAATCTACTGCAGTGACATCTTTAAACCCTTACATCAACCAGGATCTAAGAAAGACAAAATCAAGACTGTTCTTACTAAAGGCATCGCTGGAATTGGAAAAACCATCTCTGTGCAGAATTCATCTTTGATGGTATGGATGAAAGCAGAATTACACTGATGTTTACAGAAGATGAGAACGTTTGTGATGTGAATGAGTCTTCATCAGTGAGTGTGTTGATGTCAAACCTCATCAGAGGAGACCTGCTTCCCTCTGCTCTCATCTGGATCACCTCCAGACCAGCAGCTGCCAATCAGATCCCCTCAAGATACATCAACCGTCTGACAGAAATTCAGGGATTCAATGAGCCTCAGAAGGAGGAATATTTCAGGAAGAGAATCAGTGACCAGCATCAAGCCAGCAGAATCATCTCACACATTAGAAGATCAAGAAGCCTCCACATCATGTGTCACATTCCCGTCTTCTGCTGGATCTCAGCCTCTGTGCTTCAAAACCTCCTGAAACATCACAGTGCAAAAATCCCTCAAACTCTGACTGAAATGTACATCCACTTCCTGCTGATTCAGAT
>NW_015629035.1:90396-112704 GCF_001515625.1 Sinocyclocheilus rhinocerous
ACTAGTATTTTGTATTTCAAATACGTATTTTAAATACATGTATCTGAAATACTGCCCATCCCTGCAAACAGCAATGTGATGTTCTATGAGGAGGACCTGATTGAGAGCGGCATAGACATCACTGATGCCTCAGTGTATTCTGGGATTTGCACTGAGATCTTTAAGCAGGAATCTGTGATTCATCAGAGGAAAGTCTACTGCTTCATCCATCTGAGCTTTCAGGAGTTTCTAGCTGCTTTATATCTGTTTTACTGCCATGTAGTTAAGAATACGGAATCACTGAAGTCCATTCTGAATATAAGATACAGTGATACAGTCGGAAAAACTCTCTGTATGAGCTACTAAAAGCAGCGGTTATTAAATCCTTACGGCGTGAAAATGGACAGCTGGATCTTTTCCTCCGGTTCCTGCTGGGCATCTCACTGGAGTCCAATCAGATAATCTTACAGGATCTACTGACACAGACAGAGAACAGCTCAGAGACCATCATGAGAATCACACAGTACATTAAAGACAAAATCAAGGGTGATGAAGGTCTCTCAGCTGACAGATGCATCAGTCTGTTCCTCTGTCTGCTAGAAATAAAGGATCAGACTCTGTACAGAGAGATTCAGGAGTTTGTGAAATCAGATAATCGTTCAGTGAATAAACTCTCTCCGTCTCACTGCTCAACAATCGCCTACATGCTTCAGATATCAGAGGAGGAGCTGGATGAGTTTGATCTGAGGAAATACAACACATCAGATGAGGGAAGAAGGAGACTGATATCAGCTGTGATGAATTACAGAAAAGCTCTGTGAGTATTAATTCATGTGATTGAAGATGAAATTTCAGTTTCAGTAAAAATGGTCATCATTTTATAAACATCTCTGAAAAATTGGGCAGTTTAGCCAGTTTTGGTCATTTTCAATGGTTAGTCAATTTTGTTGGGTCCCCCTTGGTAGAAATCGCGGTCCGGGGGCACCTCGCTCACACCAAAAGGGTGCCGTGCTGCTCATGTTTATCACGCAGTAAAAATGCCCCTCCACGCGCCCAAAACAGGTTGCCTGTGGATGAGAATCCAAAACAAGGACTGAAGCTTCACTTTATTTAGCGTTCATGTAAACACTACATCTTTACAGTCCTCAGCTGATATGACCAAAAACATATAAAGATTAAAGAAACAAACACTAAATTACACAGACACTATATTTATGTTGATTTTCATTAATGACAAGACATTAAATTAAGGAATGTCATTATGGTTTAAAAATAGAAATGTAATGATGATTCCATGTTATGTTGAGTGCTTCTGTGTTTGTAGATCATCTGGCTGTATGGTGACAGAGGAAGGCTGTTATTTTTTGGCTTCAGCTCTGAGTTCAAACCCCTCACACCTGAGAGAGCTGGATCTGAGCTACAATCACCCAGGACAATCATTAGAAGCTGTGCCTCCCCTGCCTCCCCCGACAAGCCGCCACTGATGCAGGCTCAGAGATCGCAGTCTAAATGAGAAAAAAATATGTTTGACCTCATGATACTGAATAAAGAAGATCAGCTTTATTCAGAACAGCAAAAGATTTCTGCAGTTATGCAGAATTGACATATGAATGTCAATTGTTGATTAAAATGCTTGCACAAATGAAAGGATATAGATATAGATGATCAGTGAATGTAAAGCTGAGTCTGTAGCTCCAATGATAGAGGCTATGAATCAGGAACATCAAATGCTACAGAGGATCTCAAATGATCTTCATCAGAAGAGAGACAATCCTGAGTTTGGAGATATAGGTCAAATGACAATTCTGTCATAATTTATTCATATCATATTTCAAATCTGCATTCATTAGTTGACAGCCAGGTAATGACAGTGTAAACTTAGGCATTGATTGTCACTGCTCTGAAATGAAACCACCATTAAAAACATCCCGATACAGCCAGCCTAATAACAAAGGCAGTAGCCCTCCATTAAGCTTAACAACAAGCAAGCTGATGTACAGTAGTGTTGTGAAAGTTTGAAAATCCCACCAAAATGTATAAAATTCCCCCAAAATTCAAGATTTAAATTGCCCCTTTATGATTTCTTATTATGTTTTTATATTTATAACATAGGGGTGTAACCTTTCAAATTACTCATGGTTTGGTTTGTATCACGGTTTTAGAGTCACGGTTTCGGTACGGTTCAGTATGTGCTATGTTTACGGAAAAAAGGACTATACTGTCATCTATACTGTTTATCAAATAAAAATAAAGAAAATAAGAACAATTAATGTAACGACAAGCAACGGCACAAATAAATACAATAGAGCAAAGATACAAATAAAATAAACAGTGCTTTTCAGGTTTTTTAGGTAGGTCTAACATTAGTTTTTAGGTACAGAAATTGAATAAAATAATCAAATGTAAAATAACATTGCATATTTGACTATAAATTACTGATTAATCCTAATTAAAGTTACAAAAGCTATTCAATCAAGAGCAGTGAGTGATTTCCTTGTCTTTTGTTGTTTGATTAAAGGGGTCATATGCCGTTGCTAAAAAGAACATTATGTTGTGTATTTTGGTGTAATGCAATGTGTTTATGCGGTTTAAGGTTCAAAAAACACATTATTTTCCACATACTGTACATTATTGTTTCTCCTCTATGCCCCGCCTTTCTGAAACGCGATTTTTACAAAGCTCATCGGTCTGAAAAGCGAGGTGTGCTCTGATTGGCCAGCTATCCAGTGTGTTGTATAATACTACAGCGAGAATAAAAGTTACTCCTTCTTTCTTTGTGTGAACATTTGGGCGGTGTTATGCAAATCTTCGCACATCGTGACGTAGACATGTGGGGGCGTGTTTAAACGAGGCGTTTTAGGAGGGCGTGGACAAGTCTTAACTTTTATATAGAATATCTCTTTGGATTTGAGACTTTAGTCTTTGCAACTTTACAGATCTTCTTTATGCGCCAAGAGCTTGTAACACTCCAAAGAGAAAGGAAAAAATGAAATCGCATCATATGACCCCTTTAACATTAAAAACTTTAAGACAATGCACGGATCCAGTACACTGATACTGTACATTCAACCGACTATGTATGCTAGGAAACTCACCAAGACAGGCATGTTGACATAATTTTTGTGTGAATTTGTCCATTCAAACACAAGTCTTGAAAGAGAACTCATTATTTGCACGCTCTCTGATAAATCTTCTCACTGTGTGCACGAGTTCTTATTCACGTCTTCTGGCTCTTGCATGTTTAAACTGGCAAGGCTTAAATGAGTTTAGTTTAAACAGATAGCAACGTGTGCTGTTCAGAAACTTTGATTCTGATACACGCTCAACAGCACATTCACTGAACCCCTCTATGCTGGATTTATGATTTATTATGGTAGTTCAGTGTCTCTGTGTGAGATTCAACTGCCTATTTTGAGAAACAACTGAAACACACATATGTTGACTTTGGTCTAAATGAGACAAACTAAAGACTTCTATTATGTTTTTATAAAGACATTTGAATGCAACTCAACAGGGGTTTTGTCTTTCTGAGTCTCTGAGTGCCACCTGGAGGAAGATTTAGTTTCTCACTCACAGGAAACAGTTCTTAGCAACAGCTTGCTTTGTTACTATGGTAACAGAGGGTTGTCATAACTCATCTTCTGAACACACATCCAGGGCCGTCGCTAGTGAGGAAAAAGGTTGGGGGGGGGGGCTTGATTGTAGAGGGCTGCTCGGGGTCAGTGTGAAAAACGCTCGGTACAGTTGACGGACTGCCCGATCAGTCACTGTTGCGCGTCATCACTAAAGTTTATCATTTACACGTGTTTTTAAACCTTGCAAATCTAAACATTCAAGCGATTTTAAAGCTTTTAAGCTCAAGAAGCCAGGAAAGAACTTAATTTGGTGCTCACGGGCTGAGAAGCGGCTCAGGGAGAGATGCGCACAGAACACAGCGTGGGCAGGGATGGGCAAAGATACATCAAAATGTATTTTAAAATAAAATACCAAATACCTTAATTTTAAGTGTATCAAAATAAACTACAAAATACAGCAGCCACACCAAGTATCAAAATAAACTACTGTATTTTTGTATTTTAAAAATACTAAAAAATACTTTTACAAGGGAGCATGAAATTTCTTCACAAACCTTCCATCAATTGGCCTATTTGATCTATCTCTTCACCAAAGCACCACTGACTCAATGACAAACAAGTCATTCATAAAGAAACAACTTATCGCTGCCCGATTCATGGCAACTAGTTTCTAACTACTTAATCATTTGATAGTTAGTCATAAATATAATAATATATTATGTGTGAGGCAGTCATTCATGCAATGGTATGTAAAATCATGATCCTATTTAAACAGCTACTTCAATTAGGGTACAATATTCAGAAATCAAATATTTATTTATCAATCACTGGACACCTATTTGGAAGTTGAAAACAAACATTTTAAAGTCACTCACCCAGTGCTGAATGGAGTTGTACAGCTGCAGCTCACGTGATGAATGTTGGGGTTGGGGGAGGGGGTGTGTCTGAACTAAATCAGCACCCTGATAAAGAGGTTGACTGGCACACAGTATTTTATGTATTTTGAAAATACAAAAATACTAATCTTAAATGTATTTAAATACAAATTACATTTGATTTTTGCCGAAGGCTTTCAAATACAAACTAGTATTTTGTATTTCAAATACGTATTTTAAATACATGTATCTGAAATACTGCCCATCCCTGCAAACAGCAATGTGATGTTCTATGAGGAGGACCTGATTGAGAGCGGCATAGACGTCACTGATGCCTCCATGTATTCTGGGATTTGCACTGAGATCTTTAAAGAGGAATCTGTGATTCATCAGAGGAAAGTCTACTGCTTCATCCATCTGAGCTTTCAGGAGTTTCTAGCAGCGCTCTTTGTGTTTTACTGCCATGTAGTCAAAAATGAGGAATCACTGAAGTTGTTTCTGAATGAAGAATATCACTTGTACAGTCACAAAAACTCTCTGTATGATCTACTAAAAGCAGCGGTTGAAAAATCCTTACAGAGTGAAAATGGACACCTGGATTTTTTCCTCCGGTTCCTGCTGGGCGTCTCACTGGAGTCCAATCAGAGACTCTTACAGGATCTACTGACACAGACAGAGAACAGCTCAGAGACCATCAAGAGAATCACACAGTACATTAAAGACACAATCAGTAGTGATGTTTTTGATTATATGAGACAGGAACAGCTCACATTTGAGAGATGCATCAATCTGTTTCTCTGTCTCCTGGAAATGAAGGATCAGACTCTGTACAGTGAGATTCAGGAGTTTGTGAAATCAGTGAATCACTTAGAGAATGTTGTTCTTACCGTCTCACTACTCAACAATCGTACATTACCCTACATTATTCAGATATCAGAGGAGATGATTGATGAATTTGATCCGAGGAAATACAAGGCAGGAGAGTGTGGTATAAAGAGACTGATACCAGCTGTGAGAAAAGCTCTGTGAGTATTAATTTATGTGACTTGTGGATAAAACCGAATGTGTCTTTTTTTGAGAAATTGTAACATTGTAATTCCTCCATCAAATCATGACAGTTTTTTTGACATGACTAGTTTAAAGGGAAAGCAGAATCTGCTTGAAGAGAAAAAAGCTTTTTTTAATTTATTTTATTTTTTTCAGAATTGTTTAATGACTCATACCAGACAACATGTTAGACTCACAAGAAGGGTCATGAGCAATGTGCAGAGTTTTTATAACATTTTGTACAGTTGTTTACCATTTTATTCTTCTCATAAAGGCCACTTTTACTTATACTTCATGCTTTGTTCAGTTTAGTGTTCTTCGGTAATTACAATTTAGCAATCTTGTTGCCAGATTTAGTGACTTTTCAGTCTTTTTAAAAGATTTATTCAGCAACATTTAGCAACTTGTCAGAGTGAAAAGTCAGAGTGTGGTCTGTTTCACTCTGGTGATGGCAAGGCAATTGTGCCAGATCGTCCAGTCAGGCGCAGTTGCTCTCCTTCGACTGTGATGACTAAAGGCACAGTGGGAAATGACTTGCTGACAACACAACTTATTGCTCATTGGTTTATTAGCAACAAAGCAAAATGAGCTTGAATCCTTGATATCCACCTTTGATCTGGCAGGGAGCTGATCCACTATGAGAAGTCAACAGTTAGCTTTTTTAGGTTCGTTTTTCATGACTGTTTCCATGGTCTCTCTGACCGATACAGTTAAACAGGCTTTTTTTTTTTTTTTTTTTTTTACGGCGGTATTTTCAGGCACTCTTTCCTAACGTTATGCAGAGACACATGTGACTGTCTGGAACAGCACAATATTCGGAATTTAACATATCTGATTTATTATATACCAACGAGAGTAATAGTATCTTCTTTTGGTGTTCAGTAAACAGTATCTGTCCTACTTATTTCTTATTACTTGTCCACTGTGATGGACGCTTCATGTTTTTGTACACTGAATAGGTGTGGCTTGTGCTAATGTATTCATCCTTACATCATAAAACCAATGATGTCAGATCAAGCTGTTTTTAGAGCCTTTATATTGTTGAAGTTTGAGTATAAGTTATAGTATGTTGTTTACAGTATGTAGAACAGTCCCTTTTTATTAAAAAAATAAAAGACAGTTGATTTCTCATATGACCACTTCAAAATAAAATGATAGACCAATAACATTAATCATGTAATCAAGCAGGAATGGAAAAAACGGCAACAACCTGATCAAGAAAATTGAAGGAATCCAGAACACAAGAATAGTGTCAGTGCAGCAAAAGACAGAGACAATGTTAAACTGTAAAGATGAATGATCAGGACTTGAATGGTAAAGTACTTCATTGTGTTATGTACAAAAACAATAACTGTCACTTTTCTATTCTTAATCAGGAAATGAAATGAAAATTGGCTTACAATCAGCTCAAATGTTTAAATTGATCTGATATTATTATAAAACCCAAGATCAGTTATAGTCCATTATTTGACACTGTTTGCTGAAATCACCTGTCACAGAAATCGTTATATTTAAAGCAACTGATTCTACACAACAGTGCAGTAAATGTATAAATGAAATAAGAGATCAGCAAATATAATAGTAGTTATGTGATCAATACTTTATGTGATCCTGTTTTATAGACTTGCTGACTGTTATCTCACTGCTCAGTGCTGTGAAAGTTTGTCTTCATCTCTACAATCATCAAAATCACTGAGAGAGCTGGACCTGAGTCACAATAACCTGCAGGATTCAGGAGTGAAGCTGCTCTCTGATGGACTGAAGAGTTCACACTGTCAACTCAACATACTGAGGTAGGAAAAACAGATAAATGTTCACTTGTTTATGAAATTAAAGATGCCCTCTGCCCTGGTCCTGATCTCCTTGGTTTTTATAATATTTCAGCAGACCCAAGCGTGACCTTGGGTTTGTATTTACTCCAGCTTGTTGTTATAAAGAACGTTTTTAGTTTCTTGAAACCAATTTTTTTCCACTAATTAAAATATCTTAAGTACTGAGGAGTGGACTTTTCTGCTATATTATATGTGTTCTACATTTATTGCCTGCTATATGTCAGATTTCTTCACGGGTAAAATTATGCATTAAAGTCCCCATGAAATCAAAATTAAAGTTTTTTGTGTGTTAGTATCTGAATGTTCGTCTTAAGGTTATCTATAAGGCAGTGTGCTCCAAAACAGTGACAAAATTCACATTTAGAAGATATAAGCATTCAAAGCTTGCAGTTCATAACTTCCGCCAAAACGGCTTAACGATTTTTTGATGTCACATCGTACTTCATCTTCTCATCAAATCTTCTGACCAATCAAACGCTCTCTAGAAGCCGAAGCGCCCGCCCCCTACACTGTAAATAGACGCTGAAGCCGCGGCTAGAGATCGGTCACTTGTTCACAGTGTAGTATTTCCTGTACAGTGAATGGCACGTAGTGCACAATGTAGGCGATAGGGAACGATTCAGACAGTGTAAATATGCTTTCGATTGGGGCAAATGAGGTCTGGTTTCATGTTGTGTCACGCGAACCGCGGCAGCGCGCACAGTCTGACTTTGGCTCTGGTCCAGAGACGCGATCGCACGGAGCGGATCATATGCACGAGTCCGCATATATTAAACACTTTTAAAACTACACAGCCTCAGCATGATTATGATCACTATTTTATTTTACTAAGAGTTTCATATTGAATCTAGGGGGTAATCTATTAGACTGTGGCTGTCAAATGCGGGTTTACCGAGCACAATAGAACTGACCCGTGCAGATATAAACAAAAGGCTATTGGCTAATTTAAAAAGGGGGCGGGGCTGCTCGATATGTCCCGCCCTGTCTTCTGTTTCAGTTTAAATTACGTCACCACGTAGAATAATGCTGCTTGTTTCAAGGCACTTCAGGGGACCTTTAATGCCATTCAGTATTTTTATTTTATCAGTATGTGTGTTTTCAGGGAATGGGCTAGTTGCATATCTCTGCCATCTTGGATTTCCGGTCTAGCGAGTGTGTGCATAGATGCAGAGAACCGGAGAAATCCAAATATTACCTTCTATATATGTTTTTCAGGATTTATAATATCACTAAAAATGCAAATAAGATCTACAACGCTACTATATTATAAATGTTAACTGAGCCAGTGCATTTGAAACTTACATATGTTTGGGTCCTGTGAATGAATGAAATAGGCCAACACTAATTAATCCCTACTGTTCACGAAATGAAAGTTGAACATGGCGTGTACACACAGCTACACAATGTCTTTTTCCCTTACCAATTATGTAAATGTACAAATTACTTATTATTCGAAAATGTTTGTAATGCATTCATTTTTTTAATGAAATATTTACCTTGAGACATGGGCTGCGATTGATCTTCATAAATATCCATTTCTCAATTGTGCGCATACATTAGTTTTCCATTATCATTTTCACAACATATTTTTATATTTTACACATAGTTAACTTTGCATCAAACATATTTTTTAAATGAAAAAAAAAAAAAAACGGGCTGTACAAGGATACGACTAATACATGACTAATGTAAATATTTGTTTTATCTGATAATTAATGCAAAAGAAATCGTAAAAATATACATGCAACAGATCTTTCACAAAACAGATAAATATTAATAAAAACACAGGTAATACAAACACCGATCTTTTAGTTAATGCCAACCTACCATAATTGCATTGTTAAATTGTATAGTTACAGTTATAAATTATGTTATCAAATAAAGTTAATAAAACATACATGCAGAAATCTGAGCGTCTCATTTGACAGTCGCAAACCTTATGATCTTATAAATAGCAGTCAGAACAAAACCAACTCTCCGAAAATGTACAGTAGGCCTATTGCACATTTGAGTGGTTTGTGTTTGAATGAAGAGATCCCTGTGGACTGACTAACCACTGACGCTGAACCGCATAATCAACAGTAGAAAGAATGAAGCAAGCTCGCATTGTATCTTGATGAATTTCCACAAAGAGGTATGCAATAATGTAGGGAGTATGTTTTCTCTTGTCTTTGATATACCACTATCTGCTTTTTAATTTGAAAAACATTAATTATATATATCTAGTCAAGTTTCGTATTTAAGTTTCCCCTTACAGTAAATGAGAACGTCGCAAGACCGGAAGTAATGCCGAGTTCACACTGCACGATTTTCAAACTCGTCGGATCGCCGTTGTTTTCACACTGCGTGACTATCTGGGGTAGCATTCAGTTGCTGCTGTGTTCACATTGCACGATGGATCGGCGACAGGAGGTTACACACTGCATGACTTCACAATAGGAAAAATCGCCCACAGCTCTGTCTGGTCCGCAAACTACATTTCACAACAATTCCCTCAGATCGCATCTTTGATAATTCACACTGCGTGATTGTCACTCGCGTGAACGAGCACCGATTTGCCTCCGATTACGGGCATTTGTCGGCGATTTCGCAAAACCTGTCGACGAGTGAAAAATCGAGCTAAAATCATGCAGTGTGAACTCGGCATTAGTCGCAACAACCTGCGGGATTCAGGTGTGGAGGTTCTGTCTGATGGACTGAAGAGTTCACGCTGTCAGCTCAACATACTGAGGTTTGTAGGAAATTTTTATTCTGGAAGTGAACTAATTCTTTAAAGTGATTGTTCACCCAAAAATTGCCATACAATTGGCTAACAGTCAGTGGAGTCCAAAAGTTTCAAGCTCCAAAAAGGACAAAAAGGTAGTGGAAAATTCCAGTGGTTTAATCAAATTCTTCTAAATGGGAACTATCACTTTGTATGATGAACAGAGCCAAATTTAAGTGGTTATTCACACTTAAATCAAAGCATTTTAAAGGGGTCATGACATGAGGAATCAAATTGACTTTGATCTTGTGACATATAAGAGGCCATTTTACTACAAAAAGCTCAAAAATACCTCCTCACTTTACATAGAGCTTTTGTTGAAACCAGGCTGCCAAAATGACAAATTTCCTACTGCCTCCACAACAACACAATGCCTACTTTACCTTTCACTTTTGAAATCCACTCAGTAGCAGTGAGCAGTGAGGTGACAAGGAGAGAGATTAATTGACATTAGCCAATCATCTGGACATTTACTGACCAGTCTTAAAGAAGACGTAGCCCCCAAACAGCACATTTATGATGGAATGGCATAATGAAGGTGGAAAATAATCATGTTTTGTAAGTACAAAAAAAGTGTTAAATTTATAAGTGAACCTCAAGGAACATATTAAAATGATAAAAATAGATATGTCATGATCTTTTAATTGTTGGTCAGTGTACAATTTCATCAGATTGATTTGCTTGGCCATTGCATCATTTTCAGCATATTGTACCATGTGCTTTCCTGTCAGGTTAAAAGGAATTTACTTTCCATTTTCACATGTTTTGACAGTCCTGCCAGCCACTCTGGACTAATTAAATAAACAGTTAATATCCGGAATTGCATGTTTTGGAAATATACATTAGGATATTTGTACTTTGTTTAGACTGTCCAGCTGTAGTCTTACTGGTCAGTGCTGTGAAAGTTTGTCTTCATCTCTACAATCATCAAACTCACTGAGAGAGCTGGACCGGAGTAATAATGATCTGCAGGATTCAGGAGTGAAGCTGCTCTCTTATTGGCTGAAGAGTTCACACTGTCAACTCAACATATTGAGGTAAGAAAAACATATAAGGCTCATGTGGTTATGAATGAATGAAACGCATTTGTCCGTGTTTCACTCCATCTCGAATCGCGAAGCGCTTGAGAAACAGTGTCTCTTCCGCGTCTCGGTACGCTTTCCACTCTTTTTTTGTTGTTGTCTCGAGCAAGAGACTGTATGACATTGACGTTACATGATTTGACTGATTTTTACGTAGAAAGGGCAACAGCGAACCGCATTAAAAGAAATTAACATTCATGTTTTCATAACCGCTGGCCAAATTCAAAAACGAAACTAAAATCATCTTTGAGAGCAAGGGGGCCCCCTGGTGTTTCGGGGGCCCTACGCAGCTTGTGTACTTTGCGTATAGGGAGGATCGGCTCTGGTTAAAACCACAGGCAAAAGTCCCATAACATAAGTGGTCTTTAAGTAATAAATGGAAAGCAATGTTATACTTTTGTTTTTGTTTTTATTTTTGGTGATAGGGACAATGATCCGATCTGTGACTCAAAAACCATAATATGATCCGAACCTCTGAGATCAATTACTGAGAGCAATTCTGTTCCATCAACACCGTGACATTGAGTAAAACACTGAACTCAGAGTTACTCCAGGTGAACTGAACCTGTAATGAGTGATCTGTGGAGAAAAAGTGAATCAGTGGATCATTTGATTAAAAGCAGAGTTGCTGTGTGAATCATTTTAAGATGATCTCTGGTCCCAGATGATGTGATGCTGAGTGTTTGTGTATGTATTTGTAGATCATCTGGCTGTATGGTGACAGAGGAAGGCTGTTGTTTTCTGGCTTCAGCTCTGAGTTCAAACCCCTCACACCTGAGAGAGCTGGATCTGAGCTACAATCACCCAGGACGGTCACCGTGATTTTGCCAAGAAAGACATGTTCCTGGATCAACATATTTTGATGAAATATAGACTTAATCCAATTCCTACCCCTAAACCTAACCCTACCCATAATTTATTCCTAAAATCAGTGGGAAATGATAGCTGATTAACAAGGGTGTAGAAGCACCTAACCCTGATTGTAAGCCTAAAACAGATATTTACAGAAAAGTTATATCTCAATTCTGATTGGTTGATTGGAATGTTGTTCCAGGATCATGTTGTACTTGGTGAAATCACGCTCACCCACCCAGGACAATCATTAGTCAAGCTGCTCTCTGATCCAAACTACAGACTGGACAAACTCAAGTATGTTCAACACTAACAATCATCCTGTCATGTGTGTTTGTACATGTGTGTGCTATGAAGTCATTGAAAACCCACATCAATCCCTGCATACAGCATGCATACTTAAGATGATCTTGATTCAGCTCAACAGCTGCTTGTGACTGATAACAGCAGCATCTGAGAAACAGACTCAAGTCTCTGATCCCAAAACATCAATTCAAAGCTTGTTGCTGCTGTGGAAAGTAAATTCTCAGTGCTTTCAGAGACCAAACAGATAGCATTGACAAAGAGTAAAATTACAGAGCTTATTGTGTCTCCATGTTTATCTTCAACCACTAGATATGAGAAAATATGAGCATGAACAACAGCGTTTCTGAACAGCCATCTAGAGTCTCTAATTAGGCTGCTTATCTAAAAAAATGTGGCTTCTAAATGTTTTTATTCTGGATCTCTGCAGAAGAAAGCATGAGATAAAGTGAATTTTAGATTTAATTTGTGTTTTGTTTTGATTTCAGGAGAGCAGTTTAAGAGTGTGCTGACTTTCGTTTGTGACATCTTTTGTTTTAGTGTGGATCATGGAGGAGAGATCAGGATTACAAAAGGACTACGGAAAATGTAGGTCATGCACATACAGTTTTTTTTTTATGTATTTGTAGATCATCTGGCTGTATGGTGACAGAGGAAGGCTGTTGTTTTCTGGCTTCAGCTCTGAGTTCAAACCCCTCACACCTGAGAGAGCTGGATCTGAGCTACAATCACCCAGGACGGTCACCGTGATTTTGCCAAGAAAGACATGTTCCTGGATCAACATATTTTGATGAAATATAGACTTAACCCAATCCCTACCCCTAAACCTAACCCTACCCATAATTTATTCCTAAAATCAGTGGGAAATGATAGCTGATTAACAAGGGTGTAGAAGCACCTAACCCTGATTGTAAGCCTAAAACAGATATTTACAGAAAAGTTATATCTCAATTCTGATTGGTTGATTGGAATGTTGTTCCAGGATCATGTTGTACTTGGTGAAATCACGCTCACCCACCCAGGACAATCATTAGTCAAGCTGCTCTCTGATCCAAACTACAGACTGGACAAACTCAAGTATGTTCAACACTAACAATCATCCTGTCATGTGTGTTTGTACATGTGTGTGCTATGAAGTCATTGAAAACCCACATCAATCCCTGCATACAGCATGCATACTTAAGATGATCTTGATTCAGCTCAACAGCTGCTTGTGACTGATATCAGCAGCATCTGAGAAACAGACTCAAGTCTCTGATCCCAAAACATCAATTCAAAGCTTGTTGCTGCTGTGGAAAGTAAATTCTCAGTGCTTTCAGAGACCAAACAGATAGCATTGACAAAGAGTAAAATTACAGAGCTTATTGTGTCTCCATGTTTATCTTCAACCACTAGATATGAGAAAATATGAGCATGAACAACAGCGTTTCTGAACAGCCATCTAGAGTCTCTAATTAGGCTGCTTATCTAAAAAAATGTGCTTCTAAATGTTTTTATTCTGGATCTCTGCAGAAGAAAGCATGAGATAAAGTTAATTTTAGATTTAATTTGTGTTTTGTTTTGATTTCAGGAGAGCAGTTTAAGAGTGTGCTGACTTTCGTTTGTGACATCTTTTGTTTTAGTGTGGATCATGGAGGAGAGATCAGGATTACAAAAGGACTACGGAAAATGTAAGTCATGCACATACAGTTTTTTTTTTTTTGGAGCAAACAATATTATATTATTATATAACTACATTATATTTCTATACCCCAAACCTACACCTACTGTACCCCTAAAACTGAACCCTGACAGAAATCTTTTGGATCATTAGGTTTTAATTAAATCATTCTTTAGTCATGTTATTAAATCTTTTGAATTAAGTGGACTGTTATAATCTCTCTTCTTGTGTTCAGATGCATGTGATCTCACACTGGATTTAAACACAGCAAACACTCTTCTTGCTCTGTCTGAGAGGAACAGAAATGTGACATGTGTGAGAGAGAAGCAGCCGTATCCTGATCATCCAGACAGATTTTATGACTGTCTTCAGGTTCTGTGTAAAGAGAGTCTGACTGGACGCTGTTACTGGGAGGCTGAATGGAGTGGCGGGGGGGGTTTATATGTCAGTGACATATAAAGGAATCAGCAAGAAGGGAAATGGCTATTTTAGGTTTATACGCAATGAAAAGTCCTGGAGTCTGAACTGTACTGCTGAAGTATTCATTGTCCATCACAGTAATTGGGACAGAAACACATTTGTCTCTTCATCGTCTAAGAGAGTAGGAGTGTATCTGGACTGGTCAGCCGGCACTCTGTCCTTCTACAGCGTCTCTGACACACACACACACTTACACACATTCACTGAACCCCTCTATGCTGGATTTTTTATTCTGGTAGTAGTTCAGTGTCTCTGTGTGAGATTAAACAGCCTCCTGTGAGAAACAACTGAGAAACACAGTTGAGTGAAAGAAACACACTCACATTATCTCTCTCTTTAACTCTCACAGATGAAAACTTTCTTCTAATCTTAATTTCATTAGACTTCAGTCTAAACTTTTGTCTATCACCATATTTTTGAACTTTTTTTCTTTTTTTAATTTGCAGAGAAGTACAAATTCTTAATTCCATGTCAGTTATTTCACAATTTCACACCTTTGACAGACATAAATATATTTTCATGTTTTACAACCCTTATCGCTTTTATATAGCATATAAATTTTATTTTTTGTTGGTTTTTTTAATGTGTTTCTCCATACCTTCACACATCAAATAATGTATGGTACTGCGAGAGAACTGTACAGTATATGTAAGTTCTGATTCAGTATATCCAAGTTCAACTTTTTTAGTCACATACACACACACTCACATTATCTCTCTCTTTAACTCTCACAGATGAAAACTTTCTTCTAATCTTAATTTCATTAGACTTCAGTCTAAACTTTTGTGTATCACCATATTTTTGAACTTTTTTTCTTTTTTTAATTTGCAGAGAAGTACAAATTCTTAATTCCATGTCAGTTATTTCACAATTTCACACCTTTGACAGACATAAATATATTTTCATGTTTTACAACCCTTATCGCTTTTATATAGCATATACATTTTATTTTTTGTTGTTTTTTTTTATGTGTTTCTCCATACCTTCACACATCAAATAATGTATGGTACTGCGAGAGAACTGTACAGTATATGTAAGTTCTGATTCAGTATATCCAAGTTCAACTTTTTTAGTCACATACACAATCATACACAATACGACATGTAGTGAAATGCTTGGTACGACTCTCCACACAGAATGCAAAAGACTATATATATTAAAATAGTAAAAATGCTGGGTTATATTTAACCCAGCATTTTTTAGATTGTAGTAATAAGAAGAGAAAAAGAAAAACTGCATCCTAAGAAATAAGTTGAGAATAATGAATAAAGTTACGAATGACTATAAAAAAACTTTTTGGACTATCCAAAATGGTATTGTCATACACTCTTTCTTTTCTTTATTATTAATCCTAATTTTCACTTGATTATTGATTTGCTGACTACTAAATATCATGAACTTTGTTTTGCTTAAATTCAGTGATAGGCTGATTACATAAAAACATGTCCTTAAAATTCTCACTGTCTTACAATCACAGTCAAACTGGTTGTTCAATAGAGTTGAAGATGTGGATCAAACTTGTGTCAAATTTAGTCTTTGTAGAGACTCAATGATCAGGAGAGTTTGAGAATATCTCATAGTTGTAGAGCTTGAATACATTCAATGATCAGCTTGTGTCTTGAGCTCAACATTATTACGGGCTGAAATTTTAATATCCAAATTATATATATTTGTCCTGTTTCTTCCAAACCCTCACAGCTAACAAATGTTTCTTATTGTCTGTCACTCAATATAGGTCAGTGTTAGATACAAACATTTATTATAAACTTTGACAGATAGCATTAACTTTGACATTAACTGATTTTATTAAATAAAATAAAATAATCTTTTCATATCTAGTGATTTTGACAAAAGTAGGGACACAGCTGTAACCTAAGTTTTTTCGAATGAACCCTGTTCTGTCAAGATATACAGTAGCTAATAGTATTTCTTTAAAACTAGTTGCACTAATACTTGTGTATGTTGCTGTTTTAAAAACTATACTTTGACTTGCTCTGTATCATGTTTAAAAATCAGTGATTGGATGTTTTTTTATTTCAAGCTCACCACTAGAGGTCTCTGTCACCCCTTATTGAAATTGATTCCAATATAAGACACAATTCAATATTCACTGTTAATCACTGTTTTTTTGTTGTTGTATTATTGCAAGTATTGTTAAAGTATTCTTATTGTTGCAGTTATAATAACCAACATTTATGTTAATCTATTCAATTTATAAATATATGAGTCTTTTGCTAATTCAAATAGGACTATTTTTTACCAATAAAAGCTATATGTTTGAAAGCCTGTCTCTGTCTCTATAACCTTGTTGAAATGGATTTAGTGTTTTACACTGCAGTCCTGACTCCTGAGCACCGATATCTGTAATCTGTAGCTTTATGTTGTGTATTTTGTGTGAATATTCAAATCTAGAGAACTTTATAAAAACAAATAAAAAAAAACTTGCAGCAGAGGCTATTCACAATAGGCTGTTTGAACATTGATATATATTATATAAAAAACTTATTACTGCTGTAGTGGCGTTTAAATCTTCGAAATGGGCCAATCTTTCTCGTTCACTTTCATGCACCGATTCGTTCACTGAAGTCTCTTCCGTTTAAAGTGCTCAAAAAGTGAGTAAAACGGGATTCAACTCTTTTTTTTGTGCATTGTTCTTCTGCACGTGCATCATCACCAGCAGATGTCAGTCATGCACTGAATGTGAATCTGAGACGCTGCCGAATTGAATTTAATATACAAAGTTATGTGTAATGCGTCAGTTAAACTGACTGTAAATGAACACTGAAGATTCAGAATGTGTTGATATTCTGTCAAAGGCATGAGATTAACGTATAAACATAAACTAATCATTACTTGCTCTAGTAAACAATTAATGAATGGTTGTTTCTCCTTTGCTGACCCTTTCTCTCTTTGCTGAGTCTGACACGGGGCCCCCCTCGGTCCGTTCGCCGCACCAGTTGCACCTACCCAAAGGATGGCCCTGCTATAGCCTATTGCTATCCTTTGAGTAAATATCGATTATATTATTTCAGTACTTGTAATGCACTTTTTAAATACCACATATTAATCTTATAAATCTGTTTTTCCCCAGTTTAAACTTTCACATGAACTGGCTGTGAGGTTATTTAGACAGTTCTGTGGTATGATTGTAATATTGTAATATTCAATATATTAAAAAAAAAAAAAAAAAACGATGTAAATGAAGGGAATTAAAAAATAATCTATAAGGATTGTAAGAATACAAAAAAAACCTTAATATGAGGTCATAAAAGCAGATATATTCTGATAGTATAAATGTATGTACTGTATAAACATGCTTTTAAAGTAGTTTTACTATATGAATAATTTTTGTTTTATAATTATGTGGATGATTTTTAAAAATATTTTTATGAACTTGAATTACATTGAGTTCTTTATAGCTTAGCTTACTTTTTGCATTAAATTGATGAGCTTGCATCAGTGCTATTTTAATATCATTGAGATACTATTATAGCTTTTATCAATATTTTGAATTGTTTTCATTTTTATATATTTTGTTTTCATTTGAATTTTAGTTGAAGTTTTAATCATTTTGTTGTGTTTCGTCATTTTTATTATTATTAGTGTTTTTTTGTAAACGTCGATATTTTTATGAATTTTAATTTCAGTGTTAGTTTTAGTTATTTTATTATCAAGTTGAAGTCAATGAAAAAGAGAAATTTTGCTTTGGCTATGTTTTTTTATATTTTCTTTTATTTCAGTTAAAGTTTAATTTTTATTTGGAGTAACGGATTTTTTTATGATTTTGGTTTTAGTTAACTATAATATCGCTGGCTTGCATTAAACACTGAAACTGGACTATAAGCTTTCCATCTGTAATAACTTCAGAGGTGTAAAGTATTTGAGTAAATGTAATTAATTACTGTACTTGAGTATCTTTTTGGCTACTTTTTAGTTAGTATATTAGCAACTTTTACTCTTTACTTCACTACATTTTTGAATAAGTTATCTCTACTCTTTACTCCACTACATTGTCAACAAGGCTACTTTACATGAATGTGAGTTCCTTAGCAACAGCAATGCGGCCGAAACCAGCTCATCTGGTGCAAGAATGCGTTGACTTTTTTATTTTACTTAACATGATTTATTCTCCTGTATTCTTCTCCTGTTATTATTGTACAAGTTTAATAAACAAATTAAGCAAAAAATAAATAATTAAATAAATAAAAAAATACTTAACATGATTTTATTTATCCATTATACTGAAGAGACCTATTTGAATGATTTTTTTTTTTTTGAGGTGTTCACTTTTATTTTGGTTTTAGAAAATAAATGTGATTGCTCTCCTCACAAATCAACTCTTTCTTGTTTTCACTGGCATGTCTCTTTGACTAGTGCATCTTTGAGCCTATATTTGATGAGTAAAATACCTAAGTATTGTTAAAATCAGATACTATAAGGCTGATGATACACGGGGCAACTTTTTGAGCAATTTTGCCGGGCAACTTTTTTTGAGCAATGTTGCTTGGGCACTTTCACATTGAGAATGGATAACAAATGTCTGGATACTTTAGATCGGTCGTGGGCCCTGTGTCTCATCTGGTTGCCCTTTGAAGGCAACATAGGTCAAAGTTGCCCGGCAACATTGCTCAAAAAGTTGCCCGTGTATCATCAGCCTTAGACTTTTACTCAAGTTGTTTTGAATTTGCTGACTTGTAACTTGTAATGGAGCAATGTTCACTGTAAGGTATCTGTACTTTTACTCAAGTATGGTTTTCAGGTACTCTTTACACCTCTGAATAACTTTTGCTGTTGAAACTTGACGCACCTGCACTTTCTCTCTTTCTCGACAGGTGGCGCGGTGTGTTTAGTAATAATATAGTTGAAGGGGCGGAGCAGAAAGACTGTTACGCACACACACACCTCGCAGGCCGTCGGAGCGCGCTGACTCTCCAAACACACACACGCTGAAGAGCCCGGCAGCATCCTCCTCCTCCTCCTCCTCATCTTCCTCATCTTCCCTTCAGCCTGTGCACGAGCGCTCAGCATCATCACTGACCGATTGTCACACAATGAAACGAACGCGAGCAGCTTCATCTGAAGGTAAGACAGCTGGAGTTCAGAGCAGCATCAGACTGCCTTTACAAAGCAGCGCAGCTGGAATTAACGCGCGATACGGCGCTGTGATTGATTCTACGTGTGCGGTTCACGAGGAGACACTAATGCAACGGCGCCTTTATTTCTTCTCTGCACTAGAGATTCTGTAACACAGGTGCTCTGATCTGTAGCAGCACGTTTTGGCAGGACATGAGTGTTTCGAGCTGCTTCTGTCCTCCAGAATTTGGGAAAAGAGTCATTGGAGACGCCAGTTTTCACTTTCCAAACAGTTACAGGTGTGCACCCATCGAAACTGCTTTCATAAATGTTGCAATTAATATTTGATTCTGATATGCTGTTTTCATGTTGCTAGATAGTTAGTTGTTACTGCTGGTTAAATGACAGTTACTGTAATCCGTTGAATATTGCAATATTAAGCTTTTAATGTGTCATGTGGAAAGTAACCCCATCTATTAAACAGTTTAGTCGTGAGCAGGTGGTTTTGATGCATGTTTTGCAGTGTCACTCAGTTGATGGTTTTTGGTTAATTGAGATTGCAATGTGTTTGGTGAATAGTCCTATAGGCTACATTAATATTTTGTTTTTAATCTTTACTCCAAGTTTTTTATTCACAAAGTACCTTATATGAGTAGGTAGACTGAAAAGTATTACAGGCACAACGTGATATAGATGCCTGTATCAAATATTTTATTGTTTAATTTGTATATTTGCATGCTTTATTGCTTAATTTGCAGTCGCTTTGGATAAAAAAAGTATCTGCTAAATGCGTAAATGTAAAGCCACAAGTGCACAACACATACCCTTGATGTACAACAGTAGGTCAGAAATGAATAAAATACACAGCAAATTTAAATAAATTTATAATGCACAAATAAAATATAAAAAGGCAAGCAATATAATAAAATTACATCAAAGCAAACATATAGAATAATTTGTTAAGTGTGTTTGATATCTGTGTTGGTTTGAGGAGGATGGAGTCTCACTCTGTTTGTGATTTGTTGTATTTGTCTAGACACTGAGTTGATTTAAACTGCTGGTTAAATGATGGCAACTGCTGAGTGAGTCTATATTAAACATTTCGTTCTGTTATTAGAAACTGAATGTAGTCAGTAGATGGTTGGCTTCTGCCCTGAGGTGTTGCAGTATCATATACTTTTAATTAATTAATATATTTGCCTAAAATGTTTCTTTGCACTTGTAAAAGTGTTTGACACCTTTAAATAATGAGTGACATATTGGGCTGTTTGGCATTGAACTGTAGATGCATGTGATTGTTTCAATCATTATTTAAATGTGTGTTAATTTCATGTATAGAGTCTTGATGATTGATGTTGATTTGAAGAAGATAGAGTCTCTATCTGTTAAATCAATCCCTCACAAGCAATCAAGACAATAGTAATTGTGTGTAGCTGTGCTGATCTGATTCATTATGCTGAAATCTAATAGATTTGTTCAGGTGATATGCTCTGATTTACCTGGTTATTTAATGTCTGTCAGGTGCTGTGATGAATTATTGATGCTGTAGACTCACAGTTGAATTCAGCAGTGAGTGTTTGACTGTTCAGATGCTGATTGACAGACACGTGACCTTCATAGCCTTCAGGTCATGCAGGTCAGTTTGTCTATTTCACTTTCAGAAAATGTCCAAAATCATTCAAACGAAAAGTCATCCTCGAATATTTGCTGAGAAAATGTTTTCAGACATTATACCCTGCTACTAATTGCCACTTAATGAAGTTAAAGCTTGTTCATTTAACGCTGTCAATCATTCCTAAAATTTAGAGTCGAAAGTCTAATTACACAGATGAGTTTGAAACGTTTGCTTACATCTGCAGCCTAATGTATTCAAGAGCAAATTTACATTTTCAACAATGAGCTTACATATTTAGACGTTTGTAAAATCACACAGATGGTTAATTTGCTGCCAGACCTTCAGGTCTAGACGGGCAGAAGAATGAAACGAATTAAAGGAAGATCTGTCTTGGAAAGGACATTAATTGAGCGCTGTCTTGATGTTGACTCTGGTCTTTAGGTCTTTAGGCTTCAGTAAGTGCTGGAGATCTTCAGATCCAGCCCAGATTTCACTCAGAGCGCAGAACAGAACTTCTGCAGAGATGAACGAGCGACTTGTCTGTGTTTGAACGGAGTTCAGATGAGACGAGTGACTCTAATGAAACCTTTCGAGAACATGTTTGAGGCATAGGTTCACAAATCACAAAATATTTCACAAATCAAAAAATGTTACACAAATCACAAAAATGTTAAATAAAGCCTGTGTTTAGGACCATTAGGATTTTTTGTTGTTGTATCATGATGTTATTTTCATTGCAATTATTGACATTTTTCCTCAGTTCTCATATACTGTATAAAAAAAAAAAGAAAAGCTCTTCTCATTTTAATGGAGAAGTAAATGTATTTACTGTACATTATTTTTTGTTATTTAGCCTATGTGTATATACATGTATATGTGTGTGTGTGAGTATTTATATTATATTTTGTGTGTGTGTGTATATATATATATATATATATATATATATATATATATATATAATAACATTTACATTATCCTCACTTCTGAAATGATGGTTACGCCCCTGCTGCAGTGCTCCCCACACAGGCAGCCCACTGGTAATAAAGTCTCTGATTTATTCCATGTGAGTCAAACGTGTGTGTGTGCAACAGTAAAGGTGTCAGAGGATAAATGCAACGTTCATAAAAGAAAGAGCAGCATATGTGGCAATATAGAGACCAAGGGGAGGCAT
>NW_015629035.1:112918-118702 GCF_001515625.1 Sinocyclocheilus rhinocerous
ATTTACATTATTGATAAAGTACATTGTGGTGGTATTTGTTGTAATTAATACTAAAACTATTAGTATAAATACTTAAAAAAAAAAAAAAATACTTTTTCATTTTGTAATTCTAAATTATTTTCATTAATATATTAACATGCATTTTTATTTGCATTACAGTAATGAAAATTTGGAGGTAATTGTGGTGGTAATACCATTTTTAATTTATTATTCATAAATTTTCATTTATTTTGTTGTTTTGATCTTTTTTAGTCATGGCTTCCTTCATGAAGGTTTCATGTGTTTTTATGCACTATTCTTCTGTTTTAATAACAGTTGATGCTGCCGTTCTGGAAATCATTTATGACTACAGATCTGATTTATTGTCTTCGAGAGGTTGTTAAAAACAGGTTCATGCTGACTTGACATTGAAAACCATGTTAAGTGTCCCTGTGTCCTCTGAGCAGCGCACTCTAAAATCATCTGATTAATGACTTATTTATCATGGCCGTTTCTCATTTCTTTAACAGGTGCCGTGTGATTTAGAGGAGAAAAGCACACGACTTTCCTGTATGATGTGCATCGGTCAGAGACGCTGTGTGGTGAGTAGTGAAGGCTTTTGTATCAGTGATTTAATGTTGAAGATTATTATGATTATGAATCAAACTGAGCAAGTAGTTGAATTTATTTTTTGCGCAGATCTTGTCCACACAGTTTAAGTTGTATTAAACCTGGAACATTCCTTTAATATGTTCTGGATGTGATTCGTCACTGGTGGTTCTGTGCTCCTTTATGAAGATGATGGATGGGATTCTTTGAGGATGATGTTGTGGCTGAGATCTCACGCTGGGATCCCTGCTGTGTGACGGTCTCAGAGGAGCCTGCTCCTTTGCCTCTTACATCCAGACAACTTAATTGACGCAAATCAGGATGTAGATGGAGATTACAGGGAAAACCCAAGTTGCTTGTGTGTGGAAAAGCGTGAGATCTGCGATGTCAGCAGCGCATCGGATTCGGAAAATTAGTTTGTCACTACCAAATTAGAAATTCTAATACAATGTTAATGCATATTTTCACAGTGTGAGTAATTTCATATTGTGGTAGTGGAGTTTTAGCTATTTATTTATGGAAATACAATGAATCAGTAGTTTATGTATTAACCACAGAGGACCCTAATTTGCGTAATCCAGTGGATGATATACTTTGCAAATAGGGAGTGTTTATTCTCATTGGGAAAAGGATGATATGTGCATGTGACGACATTTCTGTAAAATGATATTAGGTTGCATTTTTGCATGTTTCGAGAGACAAATGTCCATTGAGTGGTGTTCAAAATGCGTTCAGTTTTATTCAACATAGATAAGTGTTAGGGATGCACCGATACCACTTTTCCCAGTACTCGCCCGATACCAATACTTTTATTTTTGGTACTTGCCGATACCGAGTACCGATACCGATATTTTTATTGCATTTGTACATTTTTTAAATAATTGGGTACAGAAACCAAAAGAGATGTATAATGTTAGTTGGTTAACGTCTGTTGTTTTGTTGTCGGTGTTTCTTTGTTTGAATATGGCGCTTATCACATGCTGTGTGGTATCAGCGTTTGGTATCGGGGCATTTTAACGAGTACGAGTACAGGAGACCAGTATCGGGCCCGATACCGATACCAGTATCGGTATCGGTGCATCCCTAATAAGTGTGCATCTGGCGATGTTTTATTATGTTGGTTGTTGTACATATACTGGCAGTTTGACTTTAAATGCTATTTTGCATTTGAAAATAATGTACCAGCTACACTAAACCTAATCGATAGTGCTAACAAAAGAAGCATGAGATAAAAATGCATTTGCTGAAGCAACCATGCTGTTTTATCTTGCTTCTTCTAAGTTTTTGATCTATTTGATCATGAAACATGTTTTATTTCAGCGCTTCGCATTGCAAAAGCAAAGTTGCTGTACCAGGTGAGCTACTGAGCAAGTTTACTTGGTCAAAAAAGCCAAACATATGGAGTTGGTTATGTGATGCAAATATATTCATTTACAAATCATGCACTATGATAAAAGCATTTTGAGGTCAAAACATAGTATTGTGCATGAAAATAAGCCATTATTAATCAATAATCTGCCCCTGAAATCATAATTTGTGTGAAAAAGAATAAACGTTGTTGGTGTTTTAATGACACTAGAGTTAATTTCAGCTGGAAACTGCAGTGAATTGGATCTATAGGCATGAATTTTGCAAAAATGTAGGGTAACACTTTAGTATACGGACCAAATCTCACTATTAACTAGTTGCTTATTAGTAGTGATCGACCGATATTGATATTTTATAACCGATACCAATTATTTGTGCCCATTCATGGCTGCATATTATTTAATACACGCAAAGTTACGTCTTTATTGGGACAGGACTTGACGGATTATTTTACGTGACTCCGTGAGTTCGTCTCTATTTCTTCGAGCCAAGCTGCATAAACTGCATATCAGGCATTTATGTAATACATCTAATTTGTGCATTAATGGCTATGTTAAATAAAGTTTGCTAACTACAGTAAATCAAGTACCCGTGCACGCCATTGTTGTTGTTTTGCTTCCCCTCAGATGCGCGGCAATGGTGATCCTGCGCGCAATTCTCAAAACATCCACAAGATGGTGGCGTTTATCGGTGAATCCGATATTACAAAACCGATATCTGATTATTGTAAAATGCTTAAATATCGGGGAAAATATCGGGAAATTGATATATCGGTCGATCTCTACTTATTAGAATGCCTATTATTCAACTATTGGCTGTTTATTAGAACTTAAAAAGCACATATTCTGCATGATCATATTTTACATCCCTAATCCTACCCAATACCTAATCTTAACAACTACCTTACTAACTTTTAATAAGCAGCAAATTAGGAGTTTATTCAGGCAAAATTCATAGTTAATGGCTTGGTAATAGTGAGAATTGGACCTTAAAATAAAGTGTGACCAAATGTTGGTGTATTCACATTTTTCCAATGAACTTCTCTCAATTTATATCTGAGCGTTTTTGAGATTTGAACCCAGGGTCTTTGAGTTACCAGGCCAAGGTTATGAATCACTGTGCTAAAAACACTCCATTCATATGCTAATTATGATACTATCTCAAATTAATTTGGTGTTCATGGTAAAATTAATTAATATTGATATCCAGTTTCTATTTGATGGCTTTTCTATTATGAGGGTTTTTACATCACCTAGGTTGTTGATCCACAATCAAACCTATTTTTACTCAAATCTTTACTCAAATCTCTTTCATGCAATCATTTCAATGGATTTGTTGAGAACTGGGTTTGACTATCTAATGTCTTTATCAGTATTCAATGGCCGTTTCATGTTGTCTCAATTTTTAAAGAGCTTGTACGTTGATTGAGGTTTAACAATCTCCTGTTTAACCTCCAGTAACCTCGTTCATCTCCCGAGATGGCCAGTATTTTTTGATATGCTAAAATCACACCTGCGTGCAAGCTGTTCTTTCACATTCAGAAAATACGAATCACCATGAAGTGGATGTTTCTTTCAGATTAGAGGGGTTCAATCCAGTTCATGGAAATCTTTCCCGCGGAGTTTCAGGCCTCCAAAAAATCCGCCTGTAATTTTCAAGCGAACCTGCGGAGCTTGATTATCTGATTCTGCGGTTTCATTGGAATTGAAAATGAACTCTGAAAAGAACATGATGCTCCCTTAAAGTCGATGCGTAATTATTGTATTTGCAAATTAAACGGCTCCACTAAGTAAAGCAGTCATTTATATATTAGATAATACATTATTATGCTCATAGAAGTTTTATTTTGTTTCAGAATTGGTAAAAATAAGCTATTTTACAAGGCAGCAAAAGGTTACGTGTATGGCTGTCAAAATGACTGAAAAACTAAATTCGAATTTTCTACTTAAATATTATCAAAATTCGAATTCTATTCAAATTTAAAAGGCATAATTTCAGTAAGGGGGAAAAAAGCTTTTGGCTTCTCTCCTGAGGCCACAAGAGGGCGCATTGAGCAAAATATTATGCACGTTTCTTCAAAGCGTAATAAAATAACACTACTATCTTTGGAAAAAAAAAGACATCTTTAGACATGTTTTTTAAAAGTTGAACTTGCATTAATTTTACATGGCTTTCTAAACATGCCGCTCTCTGCGAGACGCGAGTGCAATGCTGATAGATGTCCCTCTAGAAAATGTGATAAATATGCATTCTGTGTGAACAGCTTGGTTTCAGTTTTGACGTAAACAACATCTTCTCCACACTGATGCTCTCGTTTACCGCAATATATGAATGAACAATGTAGCAGTGCCGCATCTAGTGGGTTCAACTGGATAGGCTAACAAAAGCATTCAAATGCAATCAATGACACATACATCGTCATCGCGTCTCGTGCGCCACTGATAAGGCTGCCTGACAGCTAACGCAGACCTTAAATTCGAATGCAACGTTTTTGCATTGGAATGTGGATTTTTTATTTTTTATTTTTTTTAATTCGACGAATATTCTAAATTCGAATTTTATTTTGACAGCCCTAGTTACGTGTGCATGTAACTTACCGTATTGTCCCGAATATAAGACGACCGTGTTTTTTCAGATGTATTTCCAAGAAAAAAATATCGTCTTATATTCGGGACAATACGGTACTTGCCCTGCTGAAAAATGGCTTAAACCAGTTTAAAGTGATCATCTAGTCTCCCAGACTGGCCAAACCGGACTGTTTTGCTGGATTTTGATGGGTTTAGACCAGCTAAACATTATTTTCTCTCAGAAAACAAACATAGTAAGGACACGTTTTCTCAAAGAGTTTATACGTGGGTTTCCATCCATTCTAGGTCAGTATCTCTCAGATGCTTGTCTATTATAGTATATGTAATCAGTGTGAATAAAGGAACATATTTGCACCCTGTTCACTTTAAGGAGCTGCCGGCTAAAGGTTAATTGCTTTTGCTAATGTTATTGAAGCACCCTTCTAGAACTGGGTCGTGTGCGCTCCTTACAAGATGGCCTTTGTGGAAAGAGTTACTAACTTTATTCCTCAGAAGATTGAATAGAAAGTACCTCGCTCAAGGTGCTGTTTCCTGTGGATTCACTGTTGTTAAAGGTGACCTATTATGCCCCTTTTTACAAGATGTAAAATAAGTCTCTGATGTCCCCAGAGTGTGTATGTGAAGTTTTAGCTCAAAATACCCTACAGATAATTTTTTATAGCTTGTTGAAATTGCCGTTTTTAGGGTATGAGCCAAAACGCGCTGTTTTTTGTGTTTGTCCCTTTAAATGAAAACGAGCTGGTGTGCCCGCCTCCCCTTTCAGAAGAGGGTGGAGTTTCTAGAGCTCCCGCACCGTGCATGCCAGCAATAACAAAACACTCTCTCACGCACTGAAAATCAGTCAGAAACTGCTAATAGCGGTGTTCAGCCATATATGTTTGAATCGGTGTCGTGCCGAATTCTGCACCCTGCCAGATTATTAATGAATTACACAGACGGGGAGCATGGCGCTATAAAAATAACAACATAGCTGGTCTCATGGTGACATTGCGTGCTAACATAAACTTTATAAGTCCCGAATATGATTATGAGCTAGACAAATTCAAGCGGTCGATTTTACATGGCTTTCATATGCAATTTTTAACTACCACATTCCTATTCACGATCATTCTGGTAGCACGTGAAGGCAGCATCAGTGAAAACAGACAGACAATGGTAGCTTTAGCAACATTAGCCTTACAGAGTGCCAAGAAGCTCTTTTAGAAAGGCAATTTGGAAAACAAACGCGTGATACTTACTT
>NW_015629035.1:121693-131265 GCF_001515625.1 Sinocyclocheilus rhinocerous
TTTATGAATTACACAGACGGGGAGCACGGCGCTATAAAAATAACAACATAGCTGGTCTCATGGTGCCATCGCGTGCTAACAAACTTTATAAGTCCCGAATATGATTATGAGCTAGACAAATTCAAGCGGTCGATTTCACATTGCTTTCATATGCAATTTTTAACTACCACATTCCTATTCACGATCATTCTGGTAGCACGTGAAGGCAGCATCAGTGAAAACAGACAGACAATGGTAGCTTTAGCAACATTAGCCTTACAGAGTGCCAAGAAGCTCTTTCAGAAAGGCAATTTGGAAAACAAACGCGTGATACTTACTACTTCTAGATGGCGTAACATTAGCTAGATCACGAACAGTTGGCACTGCTCCATCTTTTGTGCAAAACCTGCTTTATACTGACCCTCATTCACAAAGCAGTCAAGTGTAAAATGATTCGTGCAGACATAAACGAATTTGTGTTGAGGGAGCATTTTCTTCAAAAACAAAATGAATTCACCTAGTCTTCAGCGGCTCAGATTTTGGGAGTAAATGGAGAGCGCTATGTGGATTAATACATCCAGCTACAGAACACCTAAAACGCTTGGGAGACATTCTCGTCAGTGCAGCAATGGCGGACTGTGTACAACTCGCTATGAACTCGCTCAGGGCGGTTCTATGAACACCTTGCAAAAGTGAATTTTGCATAATAGGTCCCCTTTAAAGGAACAGTTCATGCAGAAATACAAAATTCTGTCATTTACTCACCATTATGTTGTTTCAAACCTGTTTGAATTTCTTTTTTCTTTGAAAACAAAATGACTCTAGTCTGAAGCTTTCAAACTAAAAAGGAAAAAGATGCAAAAGTATCAAATCTTGTCCAAGATTCTCTTTTATGTGAGAAAACAAAGATATAGTGCACAAACCTACTTTTATGATGCTTTTGCATCCTTTTTGAACTTCTTTGAAAATATTCCACAGGAGAAAGAAAGTCCTGCAGGTTTAGAATGAACAAACGATGATCGAATCATTTCTGATTAATCTATTCCCTTATTTCAAGGCAGACTTTGCACTATTTTGTTTCCAGCATTGTGCTGAACAGACCAGCGCCTTGAACTCATTCAGAGGTTGCTGACAGCGTCTGGACTTTTGTATGCGTGGCTGCAGCGTTGCGTTAAATAGGCCAGTTGTGAATGAAAATCAATGGTGGCGCTTGCGCTTTTGTTTACTCATCTGAAACGAAGGACTTAAGTTTGCTTGCAGAGCCAATTTACTTACAGATCTTGTGCAGCATGCGGATTAATTTAATTTGTCTGAATATTCGGCCACAACAGAGACCAGACCACTCGGCCTGATGTTTAATAAGTGAAATAAACAAATGCAGTGATTCACTGATATTCATATTTTGATGAATCTTTATTTACTCTGCAAATGCATGATGTAATTGAGAAGGAAACAAAATAAGTGACTTGAATAAACCAGTAAAAAGTATTTTTCTGGCCTGGTGCATCATGTGAAGGACATGATCACATTCAGAAATGCTTTTTTTGCAGAAATGCAGAAATGAATCACATTCAGAAATGCTTTTTTTCATCCATCAAAAACATGACTCATATTTGCTAGTGAGTAAACTTCATTTGAAAGCAAAGCTAGAATGGTTTGTTTGCTGTGAGTAATTGTGTAAATGTGTTTATTTGGAAGCAGTGTTTTGATGGTGGAATGGATATACGAATGCTGTCACCATAGAGAATATTAGTTAGATTTTGTTTTGTATAGTCCATTATTTGAGTGTATACTTTTGAGCCTTTATTTGAAAGGTTAAGCTAGGAGCCAATATTTGATTCAGTCATGTACTGTAGCACTTGAAGTCATTTAGGTTATTGATGTTTAGTCCGATAAAAGGCTTTAGTTGCATTGATATTCTGACATTAAGAAATGAACACCTATGATCAATAAATCCATTCTTTCCTTGTTTTTCATAGTATTGCCTTCAACATGAATATTTTCTTCAAGATTGTTTAATTTTCTGATTCATTTTATGCAAAAATGCTAGATTAATCTTATGCAAAAATTGGTTTAACTTTTGATATTGCTTTCATAATGCATGCACTGTAAAAATTGTAAAAGTTGCAGATAAAACAAAGATTATTAGAGAAGGTTTTACAAGAAAATACTATTTCAGTTTTTTTTTTACTTAAAAATGTCATGTTTGTTATTTTCTGTATCTTTGTAATTATTTGTGAAATTTACTAGCAATTTCTTGAGTGCAAAGCCTTTTTTTTTTTTTTTTTTTTTACAATGTGTGATTTTTATGTTTGTTTTTTTTTTACTGTAGAAACATGAGATTGGTTTTATAAACCATTGCCATTAAATGTGCCTAAATTATCTGTATGTTTTACATTTCTTCACACTTTTGCTAATCATGTTCAGATTTTTGGTAGATTTTGCTCATTAGAGTTCTTGTATGTAAACAGAGGCGCATCTAAATTGAGTCTTCAGTGTCACACAGATTCTGATGCAGTTGCATGTGTTTATTTCGCAAAGCACATCTGCGCTTATGGTCACCCATCTGGACGACTGCTTCACATGTGCGAGTCATGCATATGCATGCATGTCTGACAGATTCATTGTTCTGTGTGAGAATCCATGCAGACGCATCCATAACGTTCATGTCATGTTGCAAATGCAACTGCTATGAATATAATCTTGGCTAAAGAGCGCTGTTAAGGACTTGCACAACATGAGTGAATTTTGATTGAATTTTGATATTTCACACC
This sequence comes from Sinocyclocheilus rhinocerous, assembly GCF_001515625.1. Taxonomy (NCBI): domain Eukaryota; kingdom Metazoa; phylum Chordata; class Actinopteri; order Cypriniformes; family Cyprinidae; genus Sinocyclocheilus; species Sinocyclocheilus rhinocerous. The sequence continues at coordinate 124,447 of NW_015629035.1, forward strand.
TCTGTCAGGATAAGATGTTTAATTAAGTGCAAGTTTATTCTTTATTCGAGAAAAGCATTCAATATGTGCTGGTTGTCGGTGGATGAAAGGGTTACAGCGGTGAGCGTGATGTGCCCCGTCAGTGAACTGGGCTCATAACCTGTCGGTGCGCTGCACTCTGTCTGACCTCTCTGTGAGTCGAGGCCGCTAACCATGCATGAAGCAACATTAATTCCTAATGAAATATTTAAAACCGGTTTGGAAATCAGCTCCCTGTTTAAGTGCTTGAAAGTGTTCTCACTATGTCTCGCTGCTTTGACATTATGGAATGAGCGATTGTTTTTAAAAGCACTTGTGTTGATTTGAGGCTGGGTGTTTATAGTTAAAAATATCTATTTCCAGCTTTTTGACAATATTCTATGTAAGTCGGGGACTATCAAACTGTAAAGCAGGAATTCTAAAACATGTTTGATTAGGGGAAGTCGTGGCCTAATGGTTAGAGAGTCGGACTCATAACCCAAAGGTTGTGGGTTCGAGTCTCGTACCGGCAGGGATTGTAGGTGGGGGGAGTGAATGTACAGCGCTCTCTCCCACCTTCAATACCACGACTGAGGTGCCCTTGAGCAAGGCACCGAACCCCCAACTGCTCCCCGGGCGCCGCAGCATAAATGGCTGCCCACTGCTCCGGGTGTGTGTTCACGGTGTGTGTGTGTTCACTGCTGTGTGTGTGCACTTTGGATGGGTAAATGCAGAGCACTAATTCCGAGTATGGGTCACCATACTTGGCCACATGTCACGTCACTTTCACTTTTCACTTTCATTATCTGAACCATTTTGAATTAAAATATAAGTCCACCTGATATTTTAAATGAATGTTTTAATAGTTAACAACACCTTTGCATGCTTGTGGATCTTTGATATCAGTTAATGGATATCACCAATAAAATATTTAATATATTTTTTTAAAATATATTTTTCATATAAACATTTCATCAAAATGTTTTGATTTTTTTTTTTAAATGTACATTTTTATGATTTAATTATTAGCTATTCACTAATTAAATGATTTAATATAATTATTAACCACTGAATCCCATTTTGAAATGGGATAACCCTCATTTCAAGCAGATTAAAATGTTTTATGCAAGACATAAATTACATTAACAGTCTAATTAAAGAGAATCAAGAAATGATAGGAAAAGTAATCTATAAAAAGTGCATTAAAAGCATCGCAGTGTTTGATTTCACTGGAGATTTAAATGATTCTTAATCATTTGTGATTATTAAATGTAATCTAATTTATATTTTATTTTAGTTTTTTTACTTAAATGTCATGTTTAATTGTTACTTTCTGTATCTTTGTAATTATTTGTGAAATTTACTAGCAATTTCTTGAGTGCAAATTGTTTTTTTGTTTTTTTTTTACAATTTTGTAAAAATGTGATAAAATATAAATTAGATTACATTTAATAATCACAAATGATTAAGAATCATTTAAATCTCGTTTATTAATCGTTTGTGATTATTAAATGTAATCTAATTTATATTTTATTACATTATATTAATTATTGATTAAATAAATAATCAATTATATTTAAATATTATATTTGTTTAGTTATATTTATAGTATAATTAAATATTGCTCTCATAAGCACACACATAAGGTTCTAGTTTAAAAGTGTCATTGAAATTGAGAATTAAAATTAATGCATTTAGTAGATTGCATTTTTAAAAATGCTAAATACATGCATATTTAAAACTCCTCTCCATAAATTCAAATGAGTCCATCTCCAATATTAGATGAGGAATATTTCCAGTGACATTTATTCTTTGACTGGACTAATAAAAAGTCAGCTTGTATTAAAATCACATGAGAATGAGAAGTTGGATGCAGTTAGATGGAGGTGAAGGTGTGTTATGGGTGATTAGATGGGAATGCAGTGAGACAGCTCCGTCCTGTCGTCTCTGGTTTCCACCCGTGGGGTTAAACGCCCGTGGCAGCGCAGCTGGAGGACTGGCATTATTTCAATAGATCTTCCTCCAGATGAGCTTGGAATAGACGTGCGTTTCTGGTCATATAGACATTTCAGACGTCACTGCCACGTGACGCTACTTTGATCATAAGTTGTTGTTTTTTTTAGCAGCATTTTCAGTCTTAAACTAGTGTAGATTGGTGTTCTTAAAACTGCTGCCGTCTGCGTTCAGTTAGAATGAATGTTTCCTGCATTTTTCAGCATTAAAACTACACCAGACTAATATGAGACTGCTGTGACGTTGCTCTGTATGTAATCAAGTCAGACTTAAAAGAAATGTGCAAACTGATGAAGCTAATAAAGAGTGACGTCTTAATGTTGAGTTAAATGTTATTTGGTTTATGGTCTGACAGAGTAGCAATTTAATCCAAAGTGACCCTGCACTGTATATACGTTAATTTAACCCTTTGCACTATGTGTAAGTTGTTTCGCTTTAAAAAAAAAAAAAGATTACATTTTATTACTCGTCTGAAGTTGTGCGACAGACTCTCAGTTCCTAAAATCTCATGTTTCTTCTCAAGCATCAGTGAGTATTTGCAGTAGTTCTATGAGTTCTCAGTTGTCAAAGTGATGAAACTGGATCTCAACATCTCAAGTCACTGTGGTTGAGAAGAACTCAAATGTGCTGAGCATGCTGGGAAACCAAATAACTTACAGGGATGTGTAGGATTTTTACTTTACTGTTCTGGGCTACATTTCCTAAAAGCATCGTAAGCCTAAGTAGATCATAGAACCATTACCACCAGTGATCTCTACAATTAACTTAGCTTCCGATGCTTTTGGGAAACGCAGCCCTGGATTCACCAGGAGTCCTGCACAGCTATTACAAAACATACAAACAGACATTGATGCTCGAAGAGCAAACTTTTTTTGATAATTCATGTAATTTTAGTGATTTGTCATGTGGTGTATGTGTACAGAAAATATCTGTTATGCAGCATTAATAAAATTATGATTATGATTAACAACTTAAACCAACTTAGGCCATTTTTTGGATCTGGTTTTAGAGATATTTTGGTAATCTGAGAGGTGGTCAGATCAGTTTAATCCAGTAAAGACCAGCAAACCAGTTTACATTAAAATATAAAGCAGAGAGGTGGTCAGACCAGATGAAACCAGCAAACCAGTTTCCACAAAATTATGAAAGGGGTCATGAACTGCCTTTTTTATTATTATTATTTTGTACTGTTCTCTGAGATCCACTTATTATGTTATCAAGATTTTTACATCAAAAAACATAATACTTTAGCAGTAATAGGCTATTTTCTGTCCTGTTTTGACCCCCTCATCAGAACGCTCTGTTTGAATAGCTGTGGCGGATTGTAGACTCGGAAGTAAACGCCCACTGCTCTGATTGGCTAACAGTTGTGTATGTTTAACAGCTACATTCTTCACAGATGGATGCTGCAGTGATTCAAGTTAAAAACGCATAAATACTCAGTTCATATCAAATGATCTGTAATAACAGATAAAGCAATAGTAAGCATGTTATAAAAACAGTTACTCACACTCGTGTGGTGCGACATTACTGTCGGATCCGATATAGTCGCACAGCATCGTCTTTTAGTTTCAATCTTTCTGAAAATTCTGCATCGAATTGTGCCTTGTTTGTAAACGAATCCACGGTGAAATGAAGTGGACAAAGGACCAAGTTCTTACTGACGCGGTCTGGATCTTCATTAAAAATAAAAAGTATTTGAAAGTATGCATTGTATGTAGAACATTCATGGTAAAAACATTCCTATAACGGAGTCAGCAGTCGGTCACTGTTGGCCTCATATTTGCTTGAACGGCAGCTGGAGCAGGCGTTACTGTGGGTGTCCGTGTGTTTCCAGTGGTCAGTGGGCTGAGATACGGATGCCACACTCCTGTACAGCTGCAGCACTGCACAATCTCACTGCTGACTACAATGTTGATTAAAGCTGACATTGTAATAATACTGCTTTAGCGGCGGCCAGCAGTGCAGGTGCTGCTGACGGTAGACTGTGGCCTGGAAGCCAAATGATGCTCTTTTCTTTCCTTCCTTCCCTGCTGCTGTCCTGCATCATTATCATACACCATCCTAAAGACTGAAAGACATAAGAGATATATTAGACCTGGACGGGATGACTGTATGCTGCCTACTGTGCAACACTGCTATAGCATTTATACCGCAGAAGATCAGTGGGCAGGAATGACCTGAAGCCATTATTTTCAGTGCGAGTTGGCAATTTTCAGTTATGCGGCACGGTTGTGAAATGTTTAAAGATACAGTGAGTACTAATAGGATTGAAGTCAGTGGAGGTCACATGATCCTTCTCTGATGAGAGATACTGTTGGTGAGATGAAGGTTAATGTGGCTGTGAATGATCTCAGTGTTTTATATGATTCGTTTCTGCCCACATACAGCAGTCTAATAAAAAAAAAAGATGATGCATAAAAACTGTTGCATTCTGAATGAGTTTGGTTCATACGCTGATAATTGTTCATCTTAATATTCATAATATAGAGTATCATATTTTACTGAATTTAAGTCAGTTCTTTTATCATTTCCCACATGCCGGTAGATTTAGTTTTGCTTTAAATAAATTAGTTTAGGCTTGACTAATTGGTTTATAATGAAAACCACTATAATTTGTTTATTTTATGCTTATAATTTTCATTCCTGTTCTGTTCTGAAAACTGTTACATTTAAAGGATTTGTTGTGGACTAGTGTTCATTTTTTTTATTTTAGTCTTAGTTCTGTCTCAAATGTCCATTTTAGTTTTTATCATATTTAGTCAACCTGTCCTGTTTTTGTTTAGTCAAGTTTTAGTTGACAAAGTCTGGGAATTTTAGTCAATGAAAAAGTCGAATTTTAGTGTTGTCATTCGAGACGTTTCTGTTCATTTTTTTTTAGTCTTAGTTCTGTCTCAAATGTCCATTTTAGTTTTTATCATATTTAGTCAACCTGTCCTGTTTTTGTTTAGTCAAGTTTTAGTTGACAAAGTCTGGGAATTTTAGTCAATGAAAAAGTCGAATTTTAGTGTTGTCATTCGAGACGTTTCAGAATTATTGTGCTTTTTTTCAGCTATAAGCAGAGAAAAGCTCTAATTGGGGGATTTAAACTGGCAACCCCAAGCATGAAAACTTGTAAGGTGTATTTTGTTTGTTTGTTGTTGATTAAAATAGAGATATTTTGAATATAGAGAGTTTTTACTTTTTTAAACTACATTTTAGTCGTCTTTTTTCGTCAACAATATTTCATGTTGTATTAATCATATAGTTAGTGGTTATTGATGTTGGTGTCATTAGTTTTGTCTCATAGTCATGAAAAAAAGCTTGTCGGCGAATATTTTTCATCATAGTTTTCATTAACAAAACACAAATTCGTAACACTATTGTGAAATTACTGTAGGTGAACTAAAATACAGGTTTATAGTGTTGGTAAACATTTTATTTACTGTTATGTGAAATTATTTCCGAGTGTAATAATAAAATGTGACTTAAACACAGATTCGACTTATTATTCTCTCAACAATGCAATTTTGACCTGGAAAATATGGTTTTATGTGCTGCTGTAATTTATATAATCTTTCTGCAGCACAAGGTTCATTTTTAGCAGCTAGAAAACTGATATGCGGTTAGCGTGACGTTAGATTTTGGTTGTACATACACCCCTAGGGTAAATGTGTCACTTCTCGGTTGTCAGGGTTTAATGCATGCTTTAATGGTAAGAGATTGTGAAGTGTGACTGTTATTCTCTGCTCGGTCTTGTTTGCACAAATCTGTTTCCATCACAGGCAATGTGCATTAACTTAACAGTGAGTTTGACTAATTATAAGACCCTTTTTGCTCTATTTGCATGACAGTTTTGTTTTGAGGGAGAAAAGTATTATTTTGAAAAATGTGTTTTATTATGCAAATGTGTTTTGTTTTCTGAATCCAACAAACAAAAGGGATTCATGTATCAAATGATATATGAATATAAAATGAGCTGGAAAGGATTGCACATAAACATATTTGCATTCCTACAAATATATGATTTGCATATTTGTGTTCTTGATTTCCCACGTAGCCTTATGCCGAAGAGCTTTCACCGAATTGTTTTTTGCAGATGAGAACGTGGCTCTGAAATATTTAGTAGAGTGCATTCATATGAAGCTAATCCATAATGCAGCTTTCTCCCGCCCATATCTGCTGCTCTGAAAGTGTTTGTGATTACCAGCACTGAAATGTATTATTCAGCATCCAAATAGCAAATTATTAGCCACATGTACATCTTTTTTGAATGGTAAACATCCAATTTACTTGCAGCCGGTTTCTTTGCTGCAAGGAAACGGGGGAAAGAATTACAGCAGCGAATCTGCACATCTTGGCAAACACACTAATTTCACCCTTGACTTTACACACACTATTCCAGTGCGGTATATTGGTGGCTCTGTTGATTAAAAAAGAAATTAAATTTGATAAAATGTACAAAGGATGCACAGCATGGAGATGCATATAAATGTAAATCAAGGTTTAGAGGTGTTTATGCAAATTTGAGTCACCGCACATGTTTAGAAGTGTGAAAACCAGTGCTTAAAGGAACATTTCACCGAAAAACACACATTCTGCTGTCATTGACTCTTCGTAATGTCATTCCAAGCCTGTATGTTGTTGTTTTCTCATTTTTAAAGATTGTACGTACTTTACGTAACCTTAGCTGTGCATTGTCACTATTTCTGTTAAGCTCCAAAAAGGAGGAAAAGGCTAAAACATAAAACTAGTCCAAATAACTTGTGCACTGTATTCAAAGTCTTCTGAAGTCATACAATATATATATATATATATATATATATATAT
>NW_015629035.1:132376-134674 GCF_001515625.1 Sinocyclocheilus rhinocerous
ATAGTGTTTTTTTTTTTTTGTCAATAAAATAAAAACAAATTGTTTTTTTAATCCGATTAATCGATTATCAAAATAATCGTTAGTTGCAGCCCTAATATAATAAAACACTTATTTTAAAATGTAATATTCCAAAAAATACTGATTTTACTGTATTTTTTTATCAAATAAATGCAGCCTTTGTGAGCATAAGACATTTTAAAAACATTAAAAATCCTACAGATTCAAAATCTTTGACCAGTAGCACTGAGATGAATATATATATTTGCATTGATTCAAAGCTTTTGGTGATCCATCTGAGAGCTGGTTGCTCTGTAAATAAGTGTTTGAAAGTATGCATTGTATGTAGAACATTCATGGTAAAAACATTCCTATAACGGAGTCAGCAGTCGGTCACTGTTGGCCTCATATTTGCTTGAACGGCAGCTGGAGCAGGCGTTACTGTGGGTGTCCGTGTGTTTCCAGTGGTCAGTGGGCTGAGATACGGATGCCACACTCCTGTACAGCTGCAGCACTGCACAAGAATTATTGTGCTTTTTTTCAGCTATAAGCAGAGAAAAGCTCTAATTGGGGGATTTAAACTGGCAACCCCAAGCATGAAAACTTGTAAGGTGTATTTTGTTTGTTTGTTGTTGATTAAAATAGAGATATTTTGAATATAGAGAGTTTTTACTTTTTTAAACTACATTTTAGTCGTCTTTTTTCGTCAACAATATTTCATGTTGTATTAATCATATAGTTAGTGGTTATTGATGTTGGTGTCATTAGTTTTGTCTCATAGTCATGAAAAAAAGCTTGTCGGCGAATATTTTTCATCATAGTTTTCATTAACAAAACACAAATTCGTAACACTATTGTGAAATTACTGTAGGTGAACTAAAATACAGGTTTATAGTGTTGGTAAACATTTTATTTACTGTTATGTGAAATTATTTCCGAGTGTAATAATAAAATGTGACTTAAACACAGATTCGACTTATTATTCTCTCAACAATGCAATTTTGACCTGGAAAATATGGTTTTATGTGCTGCTGTAATTTATATAATCTTTCTGCAGCACAAGGTTCATTTTTAGCAGCTAGAAAACTGATATGCGGTTAGCGTGACGTTAGATTTTGGTTGTACATACACCCCTAGGGTAAATGTGTCACTTCTCGGTTGTCAGGGTTTAATGCATGCTTTAATGGTAAGAGATTGTGAAGTGTGACTGTTATTCTCTGCTCGGTCTTGTTTGCACAAATCTGTTTCCATCACAGGCAATGTGCATTAACTTAACAGTGAGTTTGACTAATTATAAGACCCTTTTTGCTCTATTTGCATGACAGTTTTGTTTTGAGGGAGAAAAGTATTATTTTGAAAAATGTGTTTTATTATGCAAATGTGTTTTGTTTTCTGAATCCAACAAACAAAAGGGATTCATGTATCAAATGATATATGAATATAAAATGAGCTGGAAAGGATTGCACATAAACATATTTGCATTCCTACAAATATATGATTTGCATATTTGTGTTCTTGATTTCCCACGTAGCCTTATGCCGAAGAGCTTTCACCGAATTGTTTTTTGCAGATGAGAACGTGGCTCTGAAATATTTAGTAGAGTGCATTCATATGAAGCTAATCCATAATGCAGCTTTCTCCCGCCCATATCTGCTGCTCTGAAAGTGTTTGTGATTACCAGCACTGAAATGTATTATTCAGCATCCAAATAGCAAATTATTAGCCACATGTACATCTTTTTTGAATGGTAAACATCCAATTTACTTGCAGCCGGTTTCTTTGCTGCAAGGAAACGGGGGAAAGAATTACAGCAGCGAATCTGCACATCTTGGCAAACACACTAATTTCACCCTTGACTTTACACACACTATTCCAGTGCGGTATATTGGTGGCTCTGTTGATTAAAAAAGAAATTAAATTTGATAAAATGTACAAAGGATGCACAGCATGGAGATGCATATAAATGTAAATCAAGGTTTAGAGGTGTTTATGCAAATTTGAGTCACCGCACATGTTTAGAAGTGTGAAAACCAGTGCTTAAAGGAACATTTCACCGAAAAACACACATTCTGCTGTCATTGACTCTTCGTAATGTCATTCCAAGCCTGTATGTTGTTGTTTTCTCATTTTTAAAGATTGTACGTACTTTACGTAACCTTAGCTGTGCATTGTCACTATTTCTGTTAAGCTCCAAAAAGGAGGAAAAGGCTAAAACATAAAACTAGTCCAAATAACTTGTGCACTGTATTCAAAGTCTTCTGAAGTCATACAATATATATATATATATATATATATATATAT
>NW_015629035.1:134944-138600 GCF_001515625.1 Sinocyclocheilus rhinocerous
TATATATATATATATATATATATATGTATATGTATATGTGTGAGGAATTTGAATAGAATAGTTCACTCAAAAAATAAAAAATTGCTGAAAATGTGCTCATCCTCAGGTCATCCAAGATGTAGATGAGTTTGTTTCTTCATCAGATTTGGAAACTATTTTGGCTTGTAAACGGTGCTTGATCTGTGCAGATTTCTCTCCCGATTCAGACCAGATGACGTTTCCACTGGAGGAAGCATTATTATGGATTATGGACTCATATTTCAGCCAGAAACAACGGTTTGAAATAAAAAAAATGTCTTAATGATGGATTTGTTTCTTATAACCACAGTTTTTCTCTTTACAAGATGGTAACTGATGGACTGGAGTGGTGTGGATTATTGTGATGTTTTTATCAGCTGTTTGGACTCTCATTCTGACGGCACCCATTCACTGCAGAGCATCCACTGGTGAGCAAGTGATGGAATGCTACATTTCTCCAAATCTGTTCAGATGAAGGAACAAACTCGTCTACATCTTGGATGGCCTGAGTAAATTTTCAGCAAATTTTAATTTTGGGGTGAACTATTCCTTTAAGTTATTTATATATTTAATTGATAACCCCTGTGAGAGAATTGAATTATTGAGTCGAACTTGGGAATCAGTCCGATTTGTGAACTGGATCACCAAATTCATTGAACAAATCCAGATCCATTGAACAGAACAGATTAGACCTAAATCTTTCATTAACTGAAATGAGAGCATATGCGTATGTCAAGATATGTCAAGATCTTCACTGAAAGTGAATTTGGCTCCATTTCTCGTTCAAAGTTATCATATGACTTAAGCAGTCTGTTTGGTCTAGTTTATGCTTTTTTTGTCTGTGTGCCTATTCATTGTAAATGCATAGAAAAGAGCATCTAGTTCAGCTCTTCAGCAATAAAGTCTTCAGTGCAAGAAGTTCATCAAAGTAAGATCTGCAAAAGGAATCGTAACTTCTCAGTATGTAATTCTATCCTCCTCCAGAGCAACAATGAAAAATAAAAGCAAAACAAAACTCAACAGATGGACATAATTGATGTGGCACAGGCAGAAGTCTCACTTTGAGATGCTCGGAGGGAATGTTTGGAGCGATGTGAGATCTGAGGTCATCCTAAGTGCAGCCGGAATGTCTCCGGTGTCTGCTGGGATGCTGCTGCCGGTTCTTCCTGTTTGCGGTCATGTGGCAGTCACGCATTACTAGTGAAGCATAGCTAAAGACAGGAGAGCAATGCCGCCCACCACAGATAAAGCAGTACGGAGCTGCCGCGGCCGCTTCTGTGATGGAGCGCTTTACGGCGTGAAGCAGCAGGAGTTGTGTTTTAGCAAAGAGGCTTAACCCTTATGAATACATTTTCTGCTTGTTTCTCCATTACTGGAGGCATCATAAGCCCGTCACACACCCCTGATCCCATTTCAGCACAGCTAAACTCCAAACCATGTGTTCTGCTTGGATCTGTTTTTGTGTGGGTTTTGTGCTGTTTTTTTTTTTTCAGTGATTTTCTTTATTTGTATGCCTTTGGGTGTCAGAGGTGACAGAAAAGAGGAAAAGAAGTGACGTGCATTTGATTTGTTTTTGCATTGTGAGATTTCCTGGATAATTCCTGTTCTGCAGCATCTATTAAACTCTGTAATGTTTACGGATATGCTTGTGTTGAGAATATTAGGGAAGTGTTTATATAAAAGGGTGAACTAAAGGGTGTTAACAAGCTAAAACTATGAAAAAAAAAAAAGTTTGTTCCTTGATATAAAATCGATGTTAACTGAAATAAAATAAAAAAACGAACTAATTTCATTTCACCTATTCATCATTTTTATTTAGTTTAAGCTCAAGTACTGAAATAAATTACTAAAGTACTAAAACTGAAATAATAAGTAAACACTACATCGATAAAAATGACAAAAATGCACAACCAAATTACAGAAAATATAAAATAACTTAAATCTTAATACATATTAATAGTATATCAATTATAGTAAAATAACAATGGGGTGAAACAGACTTTCAGAAATATGAATAAAAATGAAACCGGTTGGTTTTGACTGTGCCTTCTATATGCAAATGAGCTCTGTTATGATTGGCTAAGCTCTGTGCAATGTGGCAGTCATATGCTAATGGAAAATTGGTGATAATTTGAGATATAAATATGAGATGTCTCATTGTAATTTCTAAATGAGCGTTTCTGCAGTTTAGTTTCTATAAATGGCAGCATTGGCTCATTGGAAAAATGTGCCTCTACCTACATTTTTGTAAAAACATGCCTATACATATAATTCAGTTTCCAACAGCTGCAGTTTTGTCAGGAAAACACCACCTTTTATTTGTTTTCACACAAGTTCTGATTACAGAGGCATATTAATGATTAATATTGATTAATGTTCCTTGCACAATACTGTTATGACCTCAAAACACTTTTATCATAGTACATGATTTATGAACTAATACAATTTGACGTTTGAATCTCATAATCATTGATTTGGCTTTTCTGATGTAGTAAACTTGCTTGTAAGCTCACCTGGTACAGCGTTACACTTCTGATGTGGAGCGTTTGAGTTCCATGAAAAATGGCATTGTTGCTTCAGCAAATACGTTTTTATCTCACGTTTGCTTATGTTAACACTATACTTGCTTATGTTTAGAGTCAAGTTTAATGTAGCTGATATGCTATTTTCGAACACGATAGAGCATTAAGCTTTTAGCAGCACTTGCTGTCACTCGCTCACTTAGCACTAACTCACTTAATTTCCAAACTGCAGCCTTGTGTGTAACAGCCAATGTTATAAAACGTTGCCAGATTCACGTTCAACAGTTTTGAATAAAACTGAACGCGCTTTTAGTACCACTCACTGTATATTTCACTTTGAAAGTGTCACGAAATGTGCAAGAAGCAATGTTCATTTTGCAGAAATGTCGCTACATGCACGTTTTCCCAATGAACCTGGGTTGATAAGTGTTGTGAGGTCAGGAGGTTTTTTGCATTGTGAACGTTGGAATTTCTTGCATAGTATGAACTTGTTTTCTTATAATAAAGGTTTAGAGTTTACTACTTTTTATCTGAGCCCTGAAATCCCGTCCTGTTTCTCTACTCCAATATTGTAATTATTGCATAAAATTTGATGAGGTTTTTAACAGATAATTAAACTGTCACTCACCTTCAACTGTGATCTTTTTATGTGTAATTTCATCTCCTAAAATAAAATTAGATTTATAGGGAGACATGCTCACACATTAGAGGAACCTCTATGATGAGATTAAAAGTGGTGTTTGCCCACATAAAACATATTTGATATTGACTTGATTTGACATTTCTCCCAGTATTTGCCAAAGTCTTCTGTGTGTTTTTCACCATCTCACATGAAAAAGGCTCCAGCCTCAAGTGTCTGTTATTCTGGTAAACCAGGAGTGTTTTTACCGACACTCAACTGTAACTTTTTGCTGTAGTGAATTAGGCTTGCTGCGATAGATGGTGTTTTCGGTTATACCGGTGTTAAGCCGCAACACCGGTTACGTCATTTGCCTACCGTGGCACCGCCCCCCACCGTCGTTTTGATTTATTTATAGTAACAAAAATCATTTAGCCTAGTTCAGTTAGAGGACAGACACTTTTAAAAACTAAACGCTCAATGCAGCGTGCCGAACC
>NW_015629035.1:138974-148177 GCF_001515625.1 Sinocyclocheilus rhinocerous
AGGGGGCGGTGGATATTTGTGGCGGTCAATGTGGATATTGTGGATGAGTTCTTCTGTGTCATCACGTTCTATTAGTTCTACAGCTTCAGTTTCAGAACTTTCACGCTTAGTAACACATACAGCTGTTCCCTCACCACAGTGCAACAGTGAATAGGGACCCCTTTCAAACAGTGTCACGTTCCGAACGTTGTTTAAGCGACATACACCGGTATTGCGGTATTTTAAAAATTAATATCATAACAAAAATAAACACTGGTATTCGGTATGAACCGGTATACCGCCCAGCACTATGCGCACTGCACTTTTACAAGCCATATGAAAGCGAAGATAAGAGGGAAACTCAAACGAACTAACACCCCCCTAACCCACCCCAACGGTGATACCGGTAGTATTACCGGTGTTGTCACACGTCGATTAACCGGTGGGAAAATTTCCTCACCGTCACAACCCTATAGTGAATGATTCTCCTCTCAAGACAGAATTAGAAAAGCGAGGGTCCAAGTGCATCTGAAAGTCCTTGATTTTTGGGTGTTGCTGTGTCAGAGCACATGTTGGGATATTGCTCTCGCAGCATTGTTCACACATGACAGGATCTCGTCTCAAGTGGCGGAATGAATGAATTGATCTGTGAGGCGCGTACGGGAGAGATTGAATCTAGATCATAAATGGAAAGCTTAGAGCGTGGTTTTTATACAAAGGACAAGCATCAGAAATAAAAGGTGAAATGTGAATTACTGACTTTAATACTTTCAGTTATTTATGATTGGATGAGATGCATTTGAAATGTTCAATATATGCAGGAATTTTTTTTACCTGCTTTTCATTATATGATTGCCTTCTTTTGCTCATTAATTTTTATACAAAGCTTAGCATAAGCATGGAAACTTTTCATTTTATGATTCGTGAATGCCAGATAGAATAAAAGGCTTGCAGTTTTATCCGTCTTTCTTTTCATGATGGATTTGAAATGTGTTTATAGCTCATTAGGCATCTTTATGTGTCCAATAGCAGAGGTGGGACTGAAGCAGAGAATAATAGGATGGTGTGTTTAATGATATGCTTGGTGTTTTTCAGCTCATAGTGTGAAGACACAGAACTGCTGCTGTATATATTAAAAAAAAAACCTCTTCATTATATCAAAGCTATGCGTTGTTGTTTTTTTAGCCCACATTGATACTGTAATTTGCATATCACGCCTTATTAGAGCTTGTGCATGAGATACAAATGAAACAACACCTACAGATTTTTCTTTTCCTGCCTGTTTTAACCACATGTCAGAGATATGTTCAGCCGAACGAGGTTTATTCCAGCCGTTTGAACTGCTGGATCCAGGCTGTCTAAAAATGCATGCGTTGTGGAATTCCCAGGGATTTGATTTTGTCACATACAATTTTTCCTTGTTTTCCATCATCGGTGACTTTTGTTTTCCAGTGCAGTGCAGAAATGAAATGATCATGACATTGTACAGTATTGTCAAAGCATGAGTCTCCGTTTCAACATTTATCAACTGTATAGAATATTAAATGTAGATGTTTTATAATAGTAATAATAATAATTTTTATTTTTAAAGCGCCATTCCCAAGCTCAAGGTCCCAAACTTATTTCATTTAAGAATTAATGCACTTTTTAAATTGTAATTAAAGCCAGTTATTATACATTCATGATTTTGCACAATATACTTAAACTTAAGCATTAAGACATGGTGTTATTCATTTCTAATTTGAACTTAGATTTTTGGGTAAAATGAAAATTAAACTAAATTTAAAAACTAAGCTCTTACTCTGTTTACCACAAGAACAACAGAAAAGTCTCTGATAAATGATTGATTATTCTGGTTTTTGCCACATTGCATTGGCGCTAAACCTGCCATCATTTCTTTAAACTAAGAGAAAGAGCGATTCTTCTCCAGCTGTTTTGTATGCATTTGAATGAAGTGCATGAATAATGCGCATTTGAATTTGCATATATTGGGATGAGTGATAAACAGTTTAGCTTGATATCTTTTATCCTTTTGACAGTATTAAATATATATATATATATATATATATATATACCTGATATATATGATATATGATATATATACCTGATATATATGATATATATGATATATGATATATGATATATATACCTGATATATATGTGGTCTGAAACCATCATTAAAACCAAACACACATTGTTGCCAGTATATTCAAAATAAGTCTGAATGAAACTGACAAGTTTGGTCATAGTACATTTTTTTCATGAATTAGGAAGGTCAATTATTGTGTGGGAGAACCTTTGAAGTACTAATGAATAATCTAATCAGTTTAACATCAGATATGCTCATCATATTATTGGTGTGAAATATTGATGAGTGATTATCTGATTTTGAGATTACTAGCACAGGCAGATAACTATGCATGACTGGATGATTAACTTAAGTGTTAACTAGAACCTTTGTCCATGTTAAATATTTATTCAAAATTTAATGCATATTTATATGTATTTGTTTTTTTATATTTCAATTTTATTATAATATATAATAAATAATATATGATAAGTATAATTAAAATTAAAAATAATTGTAAACAATTACATTTTTATACTTTGATTAAAAAAAAAGAAAACTAACAAATACATACAAAATCACTTTTATACATGTATTTTATTATAAATAAAAGTAAATATATGTATAACAATATTCAAATCAAACAAATACATATAAATATACTAAGTAAATTAGATATTAATTATATGTTACATTTATATTTTAATTAAATATCTAATATCGAATTTTAGCATCTGCATCAGTCATTGGAAACCCATTGATTGATTGACTAATAAGTGTCTTTTTCACACAAAATTGATTTACATTCACCAAACATGTTCATTCACACAGTTTCTGTTATCAGCATCAGCGTTGCTCTTTTGTGCTGCTGTCACACATCATGGCTGGATTGATCTGTAAAGCAGTTGCTTATCTCCACTCTCTAGACAACATGTGACCTCCCATCTTTTGTGCTGAATTTAAAGGCAGAATCATACAGAATGAATCATGTGACAATAGAGATGCTGACCATATCTGAATCTATTCAGTTTCAGTGTTTCCAGCCAGTGGTGTCTTTTGATGAAAGGCTGCCAAACATAACTTATAATAGGATTAATTAAATATGTTTAACACCTTCAGAATTATGCAACACATTTATCTAGTTTAACATTAAAGCTGTTTGATTTTCATTGTGTGTGATTTTAAAGATGAGGTGGAGCAGCACACATCAGCACATGATCGAGATTTCATTTATTCATAATCATAAATCAAATCCAGATGGTAGTTTACAGTCTTTGCATGGTGACAATGAGCTTTGAATCTCTACAAGTGTTGAACTTTATCTAGCAGTGAAACGCATGAACAGATATTATTGCTTTTTGATGCATTTGAACCTAGAGGCGTAAAGTGTAATGCGTTCGATCTTAAAATACTTATAGGTTTCAGCAGATTCAAAATGAGATCAGGAGATGTTGTAATGTTTTAATTAGGGCTGTCAATTGAATCATTTTAAGTGGATTAATTATATGATGTGCTGATTAATTAATCACATTAATCAGAGTTAATGGCATGCATCAATATTTGCACAGAAAAGCAGCAAAAAGTGTCTTTTAGAAGGCAATATATGGCATTTTATTTCAGTATAGTTGATGCTAATTTGATAATTGATCTATTAATCCATAGCAATCCATTTTGCAGCCCAGGCTAATTGGAAATACGTTCAGTATCTCTTAAACAAATTTTATTATATTATGCTGGCTTAAGTTCTCCTAGGAAGTTATATTACTCCACCGACTCTTTTGAAGAAACTTGTCTACCCTGAATTCATTTTAGATTTTTTTTTTTTAATCTGAAGCAAACCTATAAAATCTTATATAGGTTTTTAAATTGCTCTCTTACACTATTTCAACAATGAAAAGCCAAGGAAGCTGGCATGGCGTTAAAACACCAGCCAACCAGCAATCAGTGGAAATACGTGACTCTGGCTACATTTCTGCAAAACCAGAAATGCATTGCTCAAGGTACAATTTGCTGCAATATTGCCAAGCAATATAATTTTTTTTCTCTATTGCATATGTGGGTTTATTAAACAGCCCAGTGTAATAAGAGAAGGAAAAACATTTGTGGGTACATTTTTGCAAAAGGATATTGCATTGCTTGTATCATGTTTTACAGCAGATTCAAAGTGAAATAGTATTGTTTTTCAAGGTTCTCAGAAACGGTTAAAGTGTGACAATAGTGCTAACAATTAGGCCTGTCGCAATAATCAAAATATCGACTTATCGCGCAATATATGTACATGACCTCAATTATTTTTGGTGACGCAATATATCGCCCATTATATTTACTTAAAAATTAATGTCACCGTGTTTTTTTACATTCCACTTGTGCCTGTGTCTTTTGCAGCTTCTCATACATAACGTGGTGTAGTCATGAAGTGCTAGTTCAAATTTAAAAAATGCTTCAACAAAAAAAAGTTTCATCTGCAGATATGGTCTTGTTTAGGGATCTGTGCCTTTGTGCATACGGACATCTGACTGCTAAGCAGTGACTGTTTTTTCAATCAGGGAAAAAGCGGTAGATGGAAAAATCTCCATACAAGTTCTTTGTGCATTTTTCTTTTTTTTTTGTACTTGTTACTTTGCACTTTTTGTTAGAAAATGTTTATTTACTATTTATTCAAGTTTTTTAAGGTATCTAATATTTTGATACTTAATTTCCATGATCAAAATATTCTTAAAAATTAAAAGTTTGTTGTCATTTGGAAGTGTGTAGGCCTTCTTGCATTATTATGCTGTTACATTATGATTATATATTCAGTGGCATAAAATGGTCTTTAAAATTACAATAATATCGCTTATCGCAATTACTTCTAGGGCAATACTAACAATAGGTCAACATAAGCAAACGTCACACAAAATGCATTTTCTGAATCAACCATGCCATTTTAGCTTTTTTCCACAAGTCTTTGAGCTCTTTTATTGTGACTTGTGTTTCACACAATGCTGTACCAGGTGCGCTACCGAGCAAGTTTAAGTGATCAGAAAAGCCGTATGTATGAAGCTGGTTATGTGCTGCAAACATCAAAATGTATTTGTTTACAAATCATGCGCTATGGTAAGTGTTTTGAGGTCATAACTTAGTATTGTGCATGAAAAGAAGTATTTATTAATCGATAATCTGCCCCTGTAATCGTAATTTGTGTGAAAAGGAGCAAAAGTTGTTGGTGGGCCCCATGAAAATTAAATTTTTCTCTAAATTCTGTGTTTTCGGTTTTATTTTTTCTGGATTCTGTGTTTTATGATTGAATATGAATCACGTGTAATCAAATGAATTAATAAAACTTCAACAATTTTAATCAATCTTTAAAAATTTAATCAAATGAAAATGTAACAATTACAACAAAACATTGCGTTTTTATTTTTGGTCAAATAGGATGCTGCACAACAGAGCTGTATGAAGTAAAACATGGATGAAAAAATATTTTGCTTGTATGGTATTCGTAAAAATAATAATATTATTATTATTAGAACACTTTTATTTGTTCCCCACAAAATATTGTTTTTTCACTAAATAATTGGATTTCTAAAATTATTGTGCACTGATTTTTCTAGAATAACTTTTGCTGCTGAATTATCCACTAACCTAGTTTATGATAAATTTATCATAGATTATAAATATACATAGGCCTGTATTTTTTCATATTTATTGTTTATTTTATTTTTCTTTATAATGAAGTAGTCTGTATCTAGTAGATTGTGAAAGAATGATTATCAGTTCCACACACAGAGATATATAAATTCTACATTTATTTAAATGAGGGAAAAAAACGTAGGTTTTATTGAGCCTTTATTGAAGGCTCAATAACTGTTGCAAAGATATAATACACTACGCATCAATTTATCTTCCCTTTGTGCTTTGCAGTTTTTAACACGAAGCGCTTACAATGTGTGCTTAAACAGTGAAAAGCTGGTGAAGTGACTCTGGAGGTGAAGTTCATGGGTTCATGTCCTCATGTTGAGACACAGACTCAGAAAACACTGTGTGTTTGAGTTTGTATACAAGAGGAAACCGCGCCATTCATTCACACAGAGACACATTAGCTTATTAGCCACTGACTGACTGTTTTCACGCTTATTTCTGCTGTCATCTGCCAATATATCTTGATCTCGATATGATATCTTTGATATTATTGATCTTTATTGTGTGTTTGTTTGTAAAGTAGCATTATTTTTTTTGAGACGTTAATATAAGGCATTTGTTCTCCTTTGTTAGGTTTTCTCCAGCTCGCCGTGAGCAGAAGTGTCTCTCGTTCTTCCGCTCCATTCTGTGATGTCACGGTACCATCAGCGTTTCGAGCGGGATTTCCGCAGCGTGTGGGAGCGGAGGGAGCGCTGCGCCTCCAACAGCAGCTGCGGCGGCACAGTTAACGGCTGCGTCTCCACCTCTGCCTCCTCCATCCCCAACAGCGGCAACAACCGTCCCGGCCTCCTGCCCCTGCCCGTCATCCCCTCGCTGCTGCCCACCCCGGTCACTGGGGCAACGAGCACGGCCAATAGCGAGCTGACCTGCAAGCGATTAGCCTCCACCTGCACCACCTCTGCGACTAAGGTAGGACTGAACACACCTGCAGCCACTCTCTCTGACTAATTTACTCACCCTCATGTCATTCCAAACAGGTATAATTTTCTTCTCGGAAACACTATTGAGAGATGTTCCCACTTCAACGGTAGTCGATGGTAATTCACACTGCTAAGGTCTAAAAGGGACAAAACAGCCCATGAAAGTGTCCATATATGATTCATGCAGGTTGTATTTTGAAGTTAATGTGGTCAAATTTGATGTTGACTTTGAAGCTGTGTTATTTTGTTAACAATGAGGTACTATTATAGTTTTTATTATGTTAGTATTTAGTATATATTTAGTATTTTAAATTAGTTTGTTCAAATTTTAATAGTTTTATGTAGTGGTCGGCCGATAAATCGACCGATATTTGGCATTTTTCAAAAATTAGCATCGGCCAATAAGTTTTTCTGTTTGGCCGATGCGTTCGAGGCGTGACTTTTATTTTGACGGCGCTGAGACACGGCAGCGCCTGCGCACACAGTGCTCACATTCTCCCTCTTGTTCGCCGTCGTCGTTAACAGTTCTGTCTAATTTGGACAGAAGTCTGTCTAATAATCTGATAGATCTTTTAAACAAAGGAATTAAAATGTATACAAAAAGTATTATAACGATTGCTTTTATATTATTAGTAATAGAAAGGCAAACATTATAATACTTTCTATTATATCGGCTTTATATCAGCCATCAGCCACCCTGTTTTCCAAGATATCGGCATCGGCTGTCAAAAAAAAAAATCGGTCGACCACTAGTTTTATGTATTTCTTTTTTCGTATAAATTTTAATTTGAGTTTAATTTTAGTAATTTGGTTGGCTGTTTTTATACTTTTTAAAATACATTTTTATTTCAGTTTTAGTTATTTTAATACATCAGGTTAAACTAAATAAAAGTGAGAAATTTTGCCTTACCTTAAAAATATTTAATAATAATTTATGATTTTGTTTTATTTCAGTTAAACTTTGCTGAATTATTTTATTAATGAAATAAATTATTTTATTTCAAGTAACAATTTTAGTTTTAGTTAACTGTAATAACCCTGCTATTAAGTCTGCATGAAATGCTTTTTGAAACCCATTTTGCTTCCAATCTGATATATTTCAGTGTGTGATAGGAAGGGAAAAGATTGTATACATCAGAAATTGTAAAAATGTCCTACACTGCTCTAGGTGTTTATTTATTTATTTTTTAATTATACATTTTATTAATTTTTTTATGTTTTTCCTTTTTTTCAGTGTTTTTATGCTATTATTTTTATTTTTATATATATATATATATTTTTTTTTCTATTTATTTTACCTTTGTGTAGAAAATGTTTTTTTAAGGATGCGGGTACAACTTTACATGTTGACATTGGTATAATTTGATTCGATGGTTTTTCTTCTTTTTTTTCTTCTTTTTTTATTAACTATACTTGCTTTTTTTTTTCATTTTAATTTATTTAGTATCCATTTATATTTGTGTAGTTGAATTTAGCATTGTTTGTCCTTGTGCATGGATGGACCACTTCAAACACAACTGTTGATGGCCACATCAAGTTGGAGAGCTTTGCGGCGTCATTATGTGCCACATGTGTTTGTTGTCTCCGCTCGCGGCGAAAAAAGAAGATTAAAGCTTGTGCAGTGGCGGATCTTAGGGTCAATTTTTCTGTCATCCATCATGAAAGCCCTGCAGCCGCCCCCACCAGCATATCTCTACAAGCCATCTCTGATAAGGAAGAGCGAGGCTGCTTATTGATCTGTGTCAAGAAGAAACTCCCGCTACCTGCTTTCATATTGCAGACGGGCCGGAGTGGGGCGGGGGAAAGAATAAAGCAATCTTAGATTTACAGACGTCTACACTGGGAGAAGTCTGGGGTCAAAAGCAATATGCTTCTGCATCTTTCATTCCACATACAAAGGCTTCTTTGTGTCAACATTTTGTTATTTAAAGTATGGGCATATTGGCTTCACTCATCCTGTGATTATATTGCGGGAGTTCAGCGGTGGCGTGAGCAGCCAATAATTGAGTGTGTGCTGAAGTAATTTGCTTGCATATTAAGTTACGAATCTCACTGAGAAGATTGGTTTTGTGGCCTTTTCGTCTTGATCCTGTGAAAAGAGTCACCGCTCTTGTGAGGCAGATATAAATACTGTCAAATGACTCAAAAGGGTCAATTTGTTGCATTCAGACTCATTAAAATGCAAAAATGTTGGTGAAGCTACTTTTGAAACTTTGCTACAAGCTAATTAAAATACAAGCTGATAAAAAGTTCAACCACAATCTGGCTTTTTTTTTTTAAGTAGTTATGATACAAGCTACTAATAAAGGCATTTTTAATGAAGCAGTATATTTTTAAATAAGTCACTGTTTACCAGACAATATCATTTATATGGAGTAGTATCTTTTTAAAGTGACTTTATCAGACAGTATAATTTATTGTTATAATCAAAGAAACGTTTATTTACTTAATCATTTCATTTATTTATTTATTACTTATTACTTTTATATTTTAAAGAACAGAGAGGATCTCAAATACGGTGACAATTTATATATATATATATATATATATATATA
>NW_015629035.1:148214-153745 GCF_001515625.1 Sinocyclocheilus rhinocerous
ATCTTTATAAACAAGTCGCTTATATGAGAAAATATTATTTATTTAATTAATTAATTTATTTATTTATTTTTAAACGGTGAGGATATGGTTATGGTCATTATACCATCGGCATTTATAGTAAATACTGTATACCAACTAATTATCAATAAAACTAGAAAACATATTTACATTTATTCATACAGCTATTTAATAGAGTGGCATCTTTTTAAACAAGTCGCTATATGAGAAAATATGTATTTATTTATTTACTTATTTATTTATGGTGAGGATATGGTTACGGTCATTATACCATCGGCATTTATAGTAAATACTGTATACCAACTAATTATCATCAATAAAACTAAATAATCATGTAAATTAAAAAAAAATCTAGTTTTATTTATGTTATTTATTTCACTGATGGTATCTGTTCTAACACGGTTTCTAATTTTTCTGACCGAGATTAAAATTGTGATGAACGGCAACATCTAGCAAAATATATTATTTTGTAAAGTGATTGTAATAATTATACATCTTTATATTAAGCCATTTTCACACCTTGTTCATTTGGAGTATTTGATTTGGACCCGGATTCGTTTTCTCCGTTTGGTTCATGTAGGCAAAAAATGAACTGCGATGAACTGTGTATTTCTACAGTCTGTTGCTTGGGTCGTGAATGCTGAATGTCACTTGAGTTTCCAGCAGATGTAGAGTTACAGCGGGACCGTGACCGTGCAAGTGCCTTTCCCACCATCATTTCAAACACACTTTCATACGCTGCTCCCATTTAATTTCTTCCCCTAATCATGGCTGTCTTGTGTTTCTGGACGGCTCTCAAGACGCCCTGAAAGCTTATTGAGTATTTCAGCCGCTATCTGTAGCGTGACCCCTTTCAACAGCTCCGCTCCGCTGAAGGTTTCATTTTGTCAGCTAAGAGCTCTTTCATTTAGATTTAGTGAAACTGCATTATGCAAAACGGCAGTCAGAACATGCCAAAACACGCAGGACTCTTGAACTCTGCAGTCGTTCACCGAGAGCAGACGAGAAAATGAAGAGCCTGCAAAGGAATATTTTCTCATCGTTATGCGATCTTTTGAATTGCTCATCATGCTTTGTATTGCGCCACTTCATATTCATATTACAGATAATTACAACTGGTCTGCCATGCTGCTGTAAACAATTCATAAGTTGGCATAATTCTGCTCCATTTGGGCAGATTCAACAGTCAGAGGAATTTCATTAGTCCAGCAGCATAATTGCATGATTAATTTGACTAATAATTCCCATTTATTCTCTGATTAGATGTCAAAGCTATTTGGAAGGCCTTGGTAAATTAGACTAGTGATTCTCAACTGATTTTGCTTCAGGATCCAGATATTGCAATAGACATCATCACATCAAACTTAGTTTTTATTGCACAGAAGTAAACCAAATTGCTCAAAAAACCAAACATTCAAATTGTTTTAACTTTGTCTAGGTGGTATTTAGGGATATTATTTAAGGATATTAATATGTTGACATCTGTCCATTGTGACTTGGAGTATATATGCTTGTGTGTATGTGTATATATACACATACATGGCATACATAATGTATATATATTCCATTTATATATTCCGGCTTTAAGAGTTTAAATAAATATATATATATATATATATATATATATATATATATTGTGCAAATAAGTATAAAATCAAGTATAGTTAATATAGCTAAATAAACGGACTTTTTTTCTTTGTATGTTGCTGTTTTAGGCCATTTTCACACCTCGTTCGTTTGGAGCATTTGATTTTTTCCTCAATTTGGCTTGTATAGGTAAAAATAAACAGCGATGAACTGGGATTTCCTCAACAGAAATGTATTTTGTTATATGTATAATGACCAATTTTGCCCTTGGTTTGCTGCTTCAATTCAAAAATTCAGTTTAACTGAATTGATTTCAGGGGCTTTTTCTGTTTTTTTTGGATGAAGCCAGACATCAGAGAACAGGGCCGTTGACTTTGAGACCCGTGAATTTTTGCCTGTCATTCACAGATATAGCAGTGTCCCTCGCAGGTCTGGAGAGCCGTGACCCTTTTAAGAGCTGCGTCTCCTTGCTGTTGAAAATCATCTGCAGCCGCACGCTCACAGAATTTATCTCAAGGTAAAGCCGCTCCAGCCTGAAGCTTTTTCAGCGGCCAAAGGCACAAACTGAAGGGCAAGAGTTCCGCCTTTGAACCATCAACAAGAGCAAGACATGGCACTTGGGAAGCTTCTTTCTTATAAAAACTCGCCTCGGTTACCATCAGCAGGAGACCACCGCAGATTCCCATCTCTGAGGATGTTTTTAAAGATGCCGCAAGCCTTAAGGAATCGCAAACTTACTTCACAAAGCCACGGTCCTGACAAATGATGGATCATCGGTTGCTGGCGGCGCGGGAGGGAACGCTTCTGCCGGGTGAGGAAGAGGCTTCTGTGTTGACAGCAGAGATAGGAATAGCAAATAAGAGCATGACAGTTTGGATGCTGTATTTGGCTTTGTGAGAGGCGGAGAGCGATGCTGCCCAACGCCTGGCGGATTAGGATTGTGGAGGACAGCCATCCGCTCGAATGGAGACGGCTTATTTGACTGCGAGCCGTGATCCTGTGCGCACACCGCCGGATGGAGGATGAGCAGAAGCATGCTGTCGTTGTTAGACAGGCCCTTGTACAGTAACGAACACGTGCCATTTAAAGAGACCTCGCTCTGAAGAGACGTCTGTATCAGCTGCGTCATCCGAAAATGTCGCACAGCCCTGTTTTTAACCTTTCCTTACAATTTCCTGTCTGTGTTTTGCTTTGTAACATCCATTTTTTTTGGATAAAAATTCTCAAAGGATAAAAATCAAACCAAGTCAGTCATTTTATGTAAAGTATAATTTGCTTTATATAAAACTATATTTAAAAATAGATTTTATTTTATTACACTGAACAAAATTATAAACGCAACACTTTTTTGTTTTTGCCCCCATTATTTTTCAGAATTATTTGGTGAATAGAAAGTTCAAAAGAACAGCGTTTATTTGAAATATAATTTTTTTAAGAACATTATAAATGTCTTTACTGTCACTTTTGATCAATTTAATGAATCCTTGCTGAATAAAAATATGAATTTCTTTCAAAAAATTGAATCTTAAACTTTTGAATGATAGTATGATATGAATATTTACTGTTACAGATTTCATAGAAAGTGTCTGCTTATTAGTTTGTGGAAAATAGGTTACAGTACATGTACAGCCGCTTTACATGAGTACTGTGTGTTTCATATAGTAAATTTTTGCAAGAAACTGAAACGGTCAGTTTTATTTTGTGCATCTGGTTTTATTCTGATCATGCACTCTGAACTTCTGACCTTGAAAGCGAGATGCAGCATGTGTAGCGTTTCCTCATGGATGCTCTTCATGCATAAACCAATCCAGATATGGAAGTATTTTAGTAAGTCAGCTAAAATGAACCTAGAAATGTCATATTTGCCGTTTGGCTGTGCCTGCAGGCACATGGCAAGCGCGTTTGAATGCACACAGGACGGCTGTAGATGAGCGCATGTGAATCATAATCCCACTTGCTCTCCTGGTGCACTTTGAAAACTTCAGCAGGTCACTTTCAGTAAACGAACACCTACTTCCCGGGAAGTCTAAACGTGTGGCTCTTGCCTGGGGACAGAGCGGAAAAGCTGTGTCTGGACTCCAGCTAATATTCGTACATAATCATGACATGAGCGCCGTGTTGTCTGCATTTAAATTGCTAAGAGGTGTGTGTTATACCACAGGTTTTTGACGTGGCACACGAGGGAAATTATAATTGGAAATGGAGGTTTTATTGTTCCGCAGGTAACGTTTTGTCCACAGCTCTAGATGCTTGCTCTTTCTCACACAGCTGGATATAGACTCGATTAGCCGCTGGCTGTTGACCACGTCTTCAGCGACTGGTAAAGTGGGTCAAATGTGTCATTTTGGGGTTAACATGTAAGGGATTACATACAGTCAGCTGCTCACACAGTAGACTCTCATTTGACGTTGAAGAGTCTTGTAACCCTGAAACTGGCCCGCTGGGGGTTTTTGTTGGATGATCCTGTCAGTCTTATTAGAAGGTAAATGATGTGCTTTTATTTTCTGCTGTCTTCCTCATAGTGCTCAGTAAATGAACATAAGCCCTAATACCATAAAAGGGGATAAATCTTTGTGTGTGTCACTGCAGATAATACAAACAGTTTATAAACACAAATTGGTGGCTTTATGTGGATTTATGGATTTATCTCAAAAACAATGTCCGTATATCACCCGCAATCGATAGGAAAAACATGAAAATATATTTTAAATAAACAATCTTAATTAACAAATAAACTATTTTAATTAATATTAAAATAATACTTTTTTTTTTTCGGGGAACAAATTTGGCTAAAAAGTAATTTTGTAAAGTATGTATGTATTTATTTAAACTAAAAACCGCAGATGTTTCCCCAAAAATTGGTTTACAAATAGTTGTAATGTTTCAAAGAATTGTAATTATTTCAGTTAAAAAGTGCTGATGTTCCTCCAAAATTGACTTGAAAATAATGTTGTAATATTTCAGAAGTTTTGTTTTGTTTTGTTTTGTTTTGTTTTTCAAATGCTCCAGTTTTCCTCTCATCACTCTGACTCGTCATGAGAGTCAACAGTGCTGTCCAAATGTAAGAAGAAAATAGACTTGACATATTTCAGCTCCATGATGTTATACTGATGTTCCTCCAAAATTGACTTGAAAATAATGTTGTAATATTTCAGAAGTTTTGTTTTGTTTTGTTTTGTTTTGTGTTTTTCAAATGCTCCAGTTTTCCTCTCATCACTCTGACTCGTCATGAGAGTCAACAGTGCTGTCCAAATGTAAGAAGAAAATAGACTTGACATATTTCAGCTCCATGATGTTATATTTATTCAGCATTCTCACATGGAATATTCCAGATACAACTTTTGACAAGTTTTAGTGAATGCAGGTGAATTTCATTACTGCTCGCCCTCCTGTCAGCGATATGAACATGCATCTCTATTCTGAGGTGAAGCAGGCGGTAGGGAAGTTTCAGATATCTGCTCTTTCCACATGCTTGAATCATTTTTTAATGGCGTTCATATGAAGCATGATGTTAGGTGAACTTAAGATGAAATTTAAAACATTTTAGCAAAGGCACACTGGGATGAGGAATGTATGTGATTCAGTTTTCCTCTGTGGATGAAATGTCTAAATACATTTTTCGCATTTAAAGAAATGTTTTTTTTTTCAGACTTGGCAATGAACAACGCATTGACAAACTCAACGCCCACACTTGATGCTAAAGAGGGATCTTTCTATGTTTTCTTCTTTTTATTTACGGTTTTGAAATGCATATGAAATAAAAGTAGCATAAAATCAAGAAGACGTTTAGGACTTATTTTCAGCCACTTATTTTTCTCTTCTCCAACTTGCTTATGGAACAGTGAGTTCTGACAGCGGCATAATAAGATCCATCTTTTGCAGACACAAAAGATGAATATGAATAAAAAGCTTTGTTCCAGAAAAAC